>NC_139962.1:53816660-53846660 GCF_963454915.1 Gymnoscopelus microlampas | reverse complement strand
ATAGCCAGAATAGCCGTACAACGCAGTCCACAAAAGTTCGTACTGGGAATCATAAATAATGAGGTAGCAAAAGGGACAGGAAATCCTGTTGAAGTTAGTTATATGTAGGTTCAGTAGCACATGACACATACTGTACAGTAACCAAAAGGTTGCTCTATTACACATATACAGCTCTGGCGGCAATCTATAGGGTTCTACTCTGTGCCGACAACAAAACATGCCTCACTCACTGTCATTTAGTCATTTACATAATAATTACAATCCCACAACCATAATCCCACACCCTGTTCACCTACAGTACATGTCACCTGGCTCCTACTAAGTGTTACTAGTCATTCTCTGCTATCAGTTACTTACAAGACAATAGCATACCGTCCATTCAAACTGAAGGAGCATACAACCCCTCGGATATGATATCTAATGACTAACATCTTCCAAATGTGAAATAACTTTAAATTGTGTTCATTATTTAGAGGTCACGGTTATCAACGTTTGGTACTAGGTTGTAAATGTGGGTTGTAGCTCTGTCCCCATATAATACAGTTATTTCTAAGCTGGCATTTCCCTGTCATATGTGGTTTTGCTATGACTGCCCAAACCCATTGGTTTGTACTTGTGGGCATGTTATGTGGATGTGTGTGCTCCCACAAAAATGTGGGGTGCTCTACATCCCTGGCTATTGAGAAACTATCAAGAGCAAAGGCAAGGCAAGTTTATTTGTATAGCACATTTCAACAAGGCAATTCAAGTGCTTAACACAAAACATTAAGGACATTAAGAAAGGAAAAACACTTTTTCATTGCACAATTAAGAATAAGCATTAAAGAGTTAAGTAAATAGAAATAATAAATAAAATGACACTGTACCACAAGAAATTAATCAAGAACCTCAGTAAAAGGCAAATTACAAATAGAAAAGTCTTCAGCTTTGATTTGAAAGAAATGAGAGCCAACCAGCAATTATCTGGGATTGATTGATTGATTGATTGAATACTTAATTAACAAATAAGGATAACATAAAAAGTCCTGAGGGCGTGTTTCCATTATGGTCCTATGTATTCAGGGAGTTTGTTCCATATATGTGGTGTATACAAACTGATCTGGATGCTTCATAATGTAACAGATCAGAAAAATATTTTGGCCCTAAACTGTTCAATGCTTTATAAACAAACAGCAGTATTTTTTGTATCAGTTATTTGACAGAGAGGGAGCCAGTGTAAAGACCTGAGAACTAAAGTGATAAGATCCACTTTCTTGGTCTTGTGAGCCCTTGAGCAGAAGCGTTCTGAATCAGTTGCAGCTGTCTGATTGATGTTTTAGCGAGACCTGTAAGACAACGTTACAGCAGTCAAGTCTTCTGAAGATAAATGCATGGACAAGTTTTCCCAAATCTTGTAGAAACATGAATTACTTTCATCCTTGAAATAATCTTAAGGTGATAGTAGGCTGACTTTGTAATGGTCTTGATGTGGCTGTTGAACTTCAGGTCTGAATTCATGATACCGAGATTCCTGGCTTGGTTTGTGTGAGGTTTATTCCCTGATGGAAGCGGAGTACTGACTTTTCATACAGTAACTGCAGTCTTTTAAGATGGGAAAGAGAGATTTAAGCTCCATGGCAAGGATAAATGGAGACTGCAAAGGCTAAAGGTAAGTCTCATTTGGGGGGTGTACCATGGGTTTACAGACAGGAAGCGATAAATGTGTTGAGGCATTGACATTGGGGAAAGTGTGAGAAACGACCGTGGAACTTTTTGTACAGAGAATAACATAACTAGGTAGCCAAAAAGGTAACATAAGGTAACAGAAAGCAAAGGGGTAAAAACAGGAGCTGCGGACCTCCTCCAGACCTGTTTATCTGTACGGTGTTGTTGTGCTTCTGGCACTCCGTCCCCTTTTGGCCAATATAACTTCATGATACATTAGCCTACATGGAGGACTGACATTCAGTGGCCTCTGGAGGTTGACAACAAAAAGGCATGAAAGGCTAAGCAGTTGTTTCTTGGGCCTCAAAATATACTGCTAACAGACAGGCAGACAAACGGACATGTAGACAGACAGATTACCAGATAGGAAGAGAATTTGCCCTAACTTTTGATGTCCCTAAAAAAAGAGAGGGAAGAAAATGTAAGCAAACCACTGATTTTGACATAAAAATTAACATTAATGACAAGACCCTGGATTGAATATAGTCGTAACTGCAAAATATGCACATGCCCATTGATTATAAACAAGCAATCAGGCCTGCTTCTTCTTCTTCCGTCTGGGTGAAACATTCTATAATTAACCGCTTTCACGTCAGCCTAAAACCTGATTTATACTTGATGGTGCAACAGCGTCGCTTGCCAAAAATAGCATTGATACAAGATCACAATGCGTCACCCTTATAGACCCACACTGAGCTTGTAGACCTGCTATTATTTGGTACGCGACACCATTGCACAACAGAACATAAATTAAGCATTACTCTGCAACATTTTGAGTTCAAAATTGCCTCTAGTGCTGAGGCTAACAGATGGGGGAGGGGGACAACAATAGTTAGCTTGACAAAAGCCAAACCTCATGTGTTTTAGTTTAGAGTCTGCCAAGCCTGTTGTTTACAATGGAGAGGAGAGAGAGGCACGCTCTGCTGTGGTTCGGTCTAGCAGGCTTTGACAGCTCTGCCATGTGGCCTGAATGTAGCACACATGCTGATGAAAAAAAAAAAGAAAAGCCGAAAATATCAACTTTTCTTTTCTCCATTTAATCCAGGGACAGTGGACAGAGCGCAGATACCTTTTTACAGCAATGTCCTGCTTAAAACGTAAACGTATACACACTTTCACACCTGGGTAGCTGCCCAATACAACTATTTGCCACTGAGCAGCTCCCCTGGAGTAATCAGGGGCTGAAAAAAGAAAACCCTATAACAAAAATGTGTCATAATCACTCACATAATCCTTTTTTTTACAAACACCCACTTTAATTATTAGCGGCTCAGGATGTGCTCTGTTTCCAGCCTGCACGGGTTTACTGGGTCCAGCTGTAGTGTCGTGAGAACACTGAAGTCTGTTGATGTGTTTACATGCTTTGTGTGCGTGATCCTCCGCCCTTTACAGACAAACACACGCGCCCAGTGGGCCTGACCGCCCCTCTAGTCTACTCTGATCCTGCAGCCGTTTGATCCGCTAACCACCGGGGTCGAGCCCCCGTGACCGGGCCCAGGCTCCTTCTATGATGTCGGGGCCCTGCTTGGAACCCGAGCCGACCAGGTTTAGACGTTTGGGACGGACTGGAGGGTGACATGGGAGCTGGCGTGGCCGTGTCTGAGCATTCATTAATCTTTGTTAGGCCGGTTTCTCGTAAAGGAGAAGGGACTGGGTGGGTGAGCAATGTGGCGTTGGCTCGGTCCAACTGCTGTGTTCCTCCGCATGCAGAGCCTCCTCCTAGACTCTAGCCAGCACCAGATGTTGAGAGAGGGCTGACAAGTGGGAAAGTTGGGGTGTGTGTGCATGCGAGTATGGACAGGGGATGTACACAGAGTCGGGCATGCTACACACAAACACACACACACACACACACACACACACACACACACACACACACACACACACACACACACACACACACACACACACACACACACACACACACACACACACACACACACACACACACACACAGTTTCTCAGATAATTCTGCGCACGAGGGACTCAGCAAAATCAAAAGCAGCATTTAGCCTCCAAAGCCCAGAGATGCAGAGTGTATTTGTTTTGACACGACACAAACTATATCATTATTGTAATGGAAACCTGCACGCTTCAGGACAGAGAGGAGATAAGCTGTCTGGAGCACCTGGCAGGGCTCACGTACCACAACAGTCTAATAGGAATGGGGTGCAGCCGAGCACATACTCGCTGCACCCAAATGAACCGGCTCAAGGGTATGGCGCTTTTACTTAGTGATTCATCAAAAGACAGATCTGCACAACGCCATTTAATGTGATTTGCAGACAATGCTTCAACTGCACTTGGCCATCACTACATTGACCCATGACCTGTGATTCAGGCCTCTACTGGTTCACTTGTTCGTTCGTTCTTTCTTTCTTTCATATCAGGTGTTGCCTATACACTGATATTTAATCTCACCTAACTGATGTTTTATTGCAGGTATGATCATGCATCACCGGTATTATATGTTTGTATGTTTCCTTGTGATTTTCAGATTAGTGGAATGTGTTTTTTTTGCATTGGGTGTAGGCTGAATCCTTCTGCTACATTGCATCAGTGTAGTGCGTCATAAAAATTGTTTGTGAGGCACATTCAGTTATGTGGAACAGCACTCTGTTGTGGTCCTCTCCATCTTCTTTCTCCTTCATGTTCCTCTCCTTGTTGTTGTTGTTGTTGTTGTTGTTGTTGTTCTTCTTCACCACATCACTTTGCTTTCCTCCTACATCTGCCCCTCTACCATCTCCTCCACCTTCTTCCTCTTCTTCACTTTCATCATCATCGGCTTTATTTATCTCCCTCTCTCTGATCATCATCACCCAAAAACAAATTCTAATTCATTCATTCAACATAATAAGATCTAATACTTTCATATGAGAAACATCCTCAGTGCAATCTGTGCTGATGATAAATCTAACCACCTATTTTTACTTCACCCCTAACCCTGACCTTATCAGTCAAGCAAGTCATGTTGCCCTGTGTTTCTAGTCTATATGTAAATTAGTATCGCTAATTTGCATTGTAAAACGTCCTTGACTTTGCACCACGCTAAACATTTTGGAGTCCTGGTACTGATGAAGTCATTATATAGAAAAACTGAAAAACAGGAGAAAACATGAATTACCTCTCAAAAGAAAAAAAAAGTGTAAGCAATAGTTCATGCTATCGAGAAATGCGAGATTGTGAAAGTCGTGGTATGTATGGGGTAATTGATTCTGGGAGAGGGCTGGACCTCAGCTTGATTGGTGGAGACTGACAGGCAGGTCTTTGAAGCTCCACAAGTACATCCATCAGAGAAACCTGCGGTGTCTGGCAGGGTGACGCGAGCCTGGATTGGTGCTCAGCAGAGGTGAGGGCCCTGGAGAGACATCGGAGCCCCGTGTTTCCTCCTGACAGCACAGCAGGAGCCTGGAGATCCACTGAGGGCTTCATTTCACATAGCGTTGCTCTCGGGCAGAAACCTCTTATGTCCATACTCTAACTGTTTGTGTTTTTTCGTAAATTAACGCCATACTTGATCATACTATAGCGTCACACACAAAAGCATCAAAAGTAGCAGATCCTACAAGCTCGAAACGAAGAGCGAAGCAACACATTTGGAGCTTGTAGATCTGCTACTTTGATGTTTTTGATTGATTGAATGATTTGAATCCTGAAAATTACAGTTTTTGGACATATGAGGTTTCCACCCGACAGAGACGATAGTCAGACGCATGCACACAATCTCACACACATCTGCATGGCATGCACGTGTACCGTAGATACATACACACACGCACACTCATGTGCACACACACACGCATGCATGCACATGCACAGAACAAACACAAGGTTCACCCGATCTCTGGTCTGTTTCTGCTCTCTAAATCCACCTGATGACAAAATACACTGTGAATTGAGCCCAACTTGTAGGAGTTCAAGGCCTCTGTAACAGCAGAATGACTGTCTACTGTTACAGGTGAGCTGGTTTAGAGATGCTTTTAACTCGTGGAACCACAAGAGGGCAGCGGTCAAATGTTTTTAATTGCATCAGAGTCAAGGTTTTGCTGTTCCCACAGTCCAGCCAGGAAATTACCCTTTCCCAAATCTGAGGTTACATTCTGCTGCAAGGAAATATAGAAACTACAGTTCATTCAGAAGTCGAACAGAGTTAATACCTAAAATATGATATCCATCATTTGAAAAAAAGGAGGGGAAAAAGAAAATACACCTCTACGTCAGGTTATATTAAAACAAATAATGGCAGTTTTTAGGACATAGTAGGCCTGTGTAACTCATGTTCTTCGTGGTCCAAATAATAGTGCTTTTATCGGCTGAGGCCGCTATTGTTTGAATAAATTGAATGATAAATAGTATACAGTAAGTGAACTGTTCTTGAGTCTGTGATTACACCCGAAGGGAATTAATTTAAAGTAGTCTACCTTGTCCTATATTTTAACAATTTTGGCCTATTCTAAATAAACTACAGCATATCTCCCATAATACAATAAAATAAGACAGAAACATTACGAGTACAATTTTTCAGCTGTGTGACAGGAATGCGTGCTGGGCTAAGTCAACCCCACACTTTCTCCCTTGCTCTAAATTTTACTCACTTCTCCTGCTATTAAAAAAAGGCTATTATTTATTGTACTTATTATTATTGCTGTCACAGAAAGTCCAGTGATCTATGGGTGTTCGGTAAGTAGGCTATGAAACAAACTCCCTGCCCATTCCTCACTTACTGCTTTCTCTGTATGCCTATAGAGCAACCATCTCACTTATCATTCAGATCACACTGTAAAATCCTAATTTACAGTGTGATACACTCTCAGATGGATCCAAATGGGCCCGCAAGTGTGATTTTTACTGTGCAGCTATTACCACTCTGACTCATTATGCAAAGTGTAGACTAGTGTTGTAAAACATGAGTAGGAGTAGTGTCACAACTGATATTACTCATTGTCATTACAACATTCTGTCCGGTCTCATACAAATCAGTCTGCCTTGTTAAGTAATGTTGGAGTTTCTTTGTCTTTTGTTTCTCTTTTGTTTTGATGTGAGATGTTTTCTTGTTGTCATTGGCAAAAAGAAGAAAGACATTCTTTCATTCAGGGTGTTTAATGTTTATCGCTGTATTGTCCATCACTTTCACAATGTATCGTTTATCCTTGTGTAATCTCACAAATCTAAACATGGTTTATACTGTGGCTGTGGTGGTATTACTTAGTCGATTAGTCCTTTCTTTTATGAGCCATAATTAATTCGACCTGTCTGTGAGACATTCAGCCAATTCCTTCTTCCAGACTTGGAGATAGAGCCTGGGAGCAACAGCTCAGTTTATTATTAAGGTATTTCTGCCTTTTACGTGGAGCAACATGGGCCATTAGCAATGATATGTGTGGCTTATTAACTCGAGGAGCCACTCTGGCACCCCAGCCATAGCCATTTGAACTAGACATTTTGGGTGGTAAGAAAGACTAAATTATTCATCTTTTGCGCTCTTGTTCTGTCTCTCTTGGTCTTCCTCAGACGATCCCTCCAACACAGATTCCAGTTATCCCAGTCCTCCATCCACCCGGCTAGCTCGCCAGTAGCTTCAATCTTACTTTAGTACTGAACGTCCACATTATGTTGGTGTGGGACGCCCTCATGATTGATGCTCATGTGTTAGCTTCCATAGCATCAGTTTGATGGCTGGGAGATGACGGTGTCTGTGGCAGTGACTGGCCAGTCTCCTTCTCCTGCATGCCATCTTCTCTCTAACCCTTGGTAACCACCCATAGATCCTTGTTGGTAACATGGCTCGTTCTGGTTGATGTTTAGTTCTGCACACAGCAATCTGGGGTAGAATTCATTCGGGTACAGCATTCACAGCCATATGAGAGAATGAACTTTACATTTGCACAATGGCTGTTGCCATTCAGAGCCCTCCATGCATGCACTTTCCTCATTTTAAGGTCTTGCTCTGACGAGCTGACCCACGAGCCAAAGTATTTTGAGTCATTGACTACGTTTATTACAGTGCCTCCTGTTATTGTTGGATGTGGATGGTCGGGGAGGATGTTGTAGGTCAGTGGTTCTCAACCTGTGGGTCGGGACTCCCAGGGGGATCCCCACATGATTTTGGGATGACAGATGACAGTAAAGTGACAATTTAAGGACTTTTAAGACCTTTTTAATGCCAAAAAAAAGGAAAATAAAATAAATGAAATGAAAAAAGACTAAATTACTAAATCAAAAGTAACCAGAAAACTATACTATAAAAAATGGTCAAACAAATTGTCAAATAATAAGAAAAATTACGTGAAGCGTTGTGAGCTTGTGGATCGGCATTTATCGGTGGAAGTCCAACTAAATGTAATGCCTCAACTCCTACAAGTGCTTGTCAGGGTGGTGGGTCCCCAGTTCAAACATGATTATTTTGGGAGGTTCCCAGTTCAAATAGACCAATTATTTGTTTACTAACATTGAGACTGGACGCACAGGTGATTGTTTCACGCAATCAATTCCCAACCTGTTATTTCGGGCTGCGCTGGTTTCAGCGCACCCCAACCCCCTCTTGAGTGTTGGCTGGTGAGGCGCGTCCTAGCGAGACCTGATAGAATGGGTTTCATTGCACGCATACTGGTTGCACGCATACTGGTTCTTACCAGTGTGACGTCGTCTGTTAAGGGGTCTATATGATTATATTGGGGGGTCGCGGCCTGAAAAGTTTGAGAACCACTGTTGTAGACAATAACCTCTGATTTCTTGGCATGTAGCCAAAGACCAACATTGGCACGCTTTGTCTCCACTCAGATCAATAACTCTTGTGTCTGCTCTATGATTATAATGAAGAGGGCACCCCCCAACACCCCTGCCAGGATTGTCAAATTCTTCACTGTTGCCATCTGGGGTCATCACCTTGGCTCTTGTACCCGTCCATGTACATGGTCCTTATGGCCCAGAGCAGTATGGGAGTAACACTGTCTGAGTATCTTCATCATCATGCCCCCGTGTATCAAGTCAAATGCCATTTCTTCTTCACCTCCTTAAAGGAAAGCTATTTTCATATAATTGGGCCTCACTAATGCTCATTATAAGATGACACAATTTCTGTCTACTCGCTCTGTGTCATAGAGGAGGCCGTGGGCAGTTCAGAAACATGCCTACCAGTGACATCAGCGTTAGGCAGGTTTGGTCTTTTCAAAAAATATTTCAAAATTGTATTGATTTATTATCAATGCAATCTGTTTCAGCATTGTAACCTTCCAGGAAGAGAAAGTCTATAGTTTCTATTAGTTTGTCATCCCCATTGAAGATGTCATTGGTAGGCAGGTTTCTGAACTGTCATAGCCCACCAATGAGACGCAGAGTGAGTAGACAGAAATGGTACAAGCTTATATTATAATGACCATTAGTGAGGACCAATTATATGAAGATAAGGTTGAGAATGGGTGAAGTGCTCCTTTAAGGCCAAGATCTGGGCTACATACAGTAGGTTCTCCCCTCTCAAAAGCCCTTTTTGGTTCTCTCTCGAGTGGGGGTTGATGGCGCACTGTATGCTGTTCAGTATCATGCGGTTGTAATGATACATGTCAGACTGACGCCACGATAGTTATTTATTTGGTTTTGAGAAATCTCCAGATTTAGGCACTGGGATTATGTTAGACAGAGACCATATATCAGGCTTGTTGTTTTTCATCAGTGCAAGGTTGCAGATATCCAGGATGATGTCGTCAAGATCACTGTTCTAAAAGACCTCTGGCGGAATGCTGCCCAGCCCAGCAGTTTTCCCCTGCTTCTTTGCCTGAGCCCATTTTCATTTGGCAGCGGGTTATCGCACGATAAATGTAAGAACCGCTAGCTAGTAAACACGCATTGCCTGGAGCCAATTCATGAAATCATTCTTATTAAAATGGGCTGTGCCGTCAAAAGTCAACAGACCGATTCAGTCCCTTGCATTTTGCATTTTCTTCTAATTGGGCCACCCATTAAAGGGCAAGCATGTTTGGTTTAGGATAATGAGTATACTCCACTGGAATTTTGGCCTCCCTTCTTAATATAGACTCATCACATGATTTGATTAATGCTAAGGTTCTAAGTTTCCAGGGTTCAAGGGTTTTATTGTCATGCTCTTACAATACAGGTGTAAACATTGCAGGCAGTGAAAGTTTTGTAATTAGAGCTTCTTAAGACATTGTTATATATTTCAAAAATAAGTAAATATATATAGCTCAGTCACATAAATGACCTCCTCCATCCATGAGGTTATTATTATTTTTATTTACTCCACTAGTTGAGTAGAGCCGCTACGGTCATAAAAGCGCATGTGTTGTCACAACAACAAGGTCACCATAGAGCAGGGGTGGGCAACTTTGATGGTGGAGAGGTAGACTATTATTTCCACACTCACTCCAGAGGGCCACATTGCATATATTGTCGGACAGACACCTCTTATCTCCTTTTTTTCGTAAATTAATGCCGACCACAAAAGTAGCAAAAATAGCCGATCTACAAGCTTGTAGATCAGCTTTTGCTATTTTTGAATTGGAATCCTGAATTTATTTTTGCAATTTTTTAATTGGAATCCTGAAAAGTAACAATTAAAAATGCATTTAGTTACTTATGTTAACTTTATGAACTTGAATACAAATGTATTGGACATAAAAAAGACAACAGAATTTTAATACTAGTAATTAAGCTACTAATATAGACTTAAGTAATTAAAGGTGGTCATGTTTGGAATTGTAACAGCTGAAATCAATAACATACATATCAGTATTACAATATTAACCTGCGGGCCGCATTAAGTGAAGGTGGCCCCCGGGCCGCCAGTTGCCCATGTATATGCCATAGTCAGACACAGAAAGAGTTTCTTCGCTCAACAAGGACCCAACTGCCAGGTCAAATGACTTCAGCCTGTAAATAACTGATGCTGATCAACCCTAGAGGTGATTGATCAGTCAGCTCAGCCATGTCCACCTCAGTGAAGCTCAACTCTGCCAGCCCTGGGCAGTCCGGAGAGGTTGCCAAACAGTGGCGGTGCTGCGGCATTACTTGAGATATTATCGTGTCAAAGTTGACACAGGGTGAGATACTGGTAGGCCTGGCCCCCTGATGGCGCCACTTGAACAGTCCCATCGATCCACACAAGGAGGAGGGAGATGAACAATCAATATCCTGCACCCCTTAGTGAGGTGGGTATGACATGAGACAAGTGATTCAGCTTGAAGGTGGAAGAGACTTTATGGAAAGGGTGGAAGGCTGCCAAAACCAACCCCCCCTCCTCCTCCTCACACACACACACACACACACACACACACACACACACACACACACACACACACACACACACACACACACACACACACACACACACACACACACACACACACACACACACACACACACACACACACACACACACACACACACTCTCTTTCTCTCTCTCTCTCTCTCTCTCTCTCTCTCTCTCTCTCTCCCACTCCCACTCTCTCAGTCCCCTTAATGCAGGTACATTAACAAAGTCAGTAAATGTTATTACATCCAGGGAGTCTTGTGGATGGGCCAGCATTAACCACTTACTTAAGCCCTGTATACGTTGTCGTACAACGCAAAGCGAAATTATCAGATATCCAAGCATCATCACGATGTGTTGTGAGCTTGTAGATCTGATATTTTTGCTATTTAACATATTATGTTGTATTCTTTTTTTAAATTAATTTGGACCTTTATTTGCCCTTAGTTTCATGCCCAAAATAGTTATAATAGGTTGAAAGGAATTAAAGTTGATCTCAGTGAGTGAGTCATAGATGTACCGTGCCTCGCAGTGCGGTATGAAAGATGTGGGGACACTATTATGCTGCTTGGGTGATCATTACTTCCCCCCATGCTCCCACAACAACATGAATGGAGATGGGGAAAATTAATGGCTGCTGCATCACTGTTCACATTGGCAGCTCAATACACCAGCCCCGACATGATTTATTATACTAAAAGCCACTTTTCCCCCTTGCCCTCTCAGATATATGATATCTTAGAATTCTCAGACTGTGGACGTGTTTATGTGAACTTCTGCTCCCTAAAACATTTGTTGTGACCACATCCCTGCCAACAGTAAATATTTAAGGGAGCATAGCCCCCTCATAGTTCCCTCAGCCCAAATTGGACCCCATATTCCCTCAGATGAGTACAAAAATGAGCTTGTGTCTGTCTGTCTGTCTGTCTGTCTGTCTGTCTGTCTGTCTGTCTGTCTGTCTGTCTGTCGATATTTTTGAGCAAGATATCTCAAAATGTTATAGACAGATTTTTACATGGGCCATGGAAAGAATTGTGAGATACGCCCCAAAAAGTGTATAGTTTTCTTTATTTTAACTAAAGTTGGAGACCTCGCACAGTAGTGGAATTTTCTGTCCATGAGAATAGTACCCACTCCTAACAGAGAATTAGCGAGAACTCGCTGACGCTCTGGACCAGAGCTCCGGACTGGCTAATTGGCTCAGCTGAGCATAAAGGGCATAAAGAGTGTTGAGGGTGAAGAGCTACATGTGGTGTTCAAACACAGGTTACAGGTTAAACTGCATGCTACATAGGTTACATGTTAAACTGCATGCTACACAGGTTACATGTTAAACTGCATGCTACACAGGTTACATGTTAAACTGCATGCTACACAGGTTACATGTTAAACTGCATGCTACACAGGTTACATGTTAAACTGTATGCTACACAGGTTACATGTTAAACTGCATGCTACACAGGTTACATGTTAAACTGTATGCAGGTTACATGTTAAACTGCATGCTACACAGGTTCCATGTTAAACTGCATGCTACACAGGTTACATGTTAAACTGTATGCTACACAGGTTACATGTTAAACTGCATGCTACACAGGTTACATGTTAAACTGTATGCTACACAGGTTGGGGTCCATTCCGACATCTCGCCACTCCGACTATAGTGGCTTCCGCGTGCGGTTAGGGTTAGGGTTAGGTATAGGGTTCGTTAACGTCGGAAAGGCGACATGTCGGAAAGGCGAAATGCACCCACACAGGCAGGTTACATGTTAAACTGTATGCTACACAGGTTACATGTTAAACTGTATGCTACACAGTTTATGTTAAACTGTATGCTACACAGGTTACATGTTAAACTGCATGCTACACAGGTTACATGTTAAACTGTATGCTACACAGGTTACATGTTAAACTGCCCGGCTGCTACACAGGTTACATATTAAACTGCATGCTACACAGGTTACAGGTTAACAACTTTGATTATAGAGAGGGCCACTATATTTCCACACTCACTCCAGATGGCCACATTGCATATACTGTCTTGTAGATCTGCTATTTTTGAATTGGAACTCAGATTTTTTGTGCTATTTTTGAATTGGAATCCTGAAAAGTAACATTTTTATTTAATTTCAAATGCATGTAGATATACTTATGTTAACTTTGTGAACTTAAATACAAATACATTGGACATAAAAAAGATAATTAGAATTGTAATACTAGTCATTAAGCTACTAATAGACTAAAGTAATTAAAGCGGGTCATGAAACAGCTGAAATCAATAATATATCAGTATTCCGATATTAACCTGCGGGCCACATTAAGTGAAGGTGAGGGCCGCATGCGGCCCCCGGGCCGCCAGTTGCCCATGTATGGAGTCACTCGTAACGTTGCCAAAGACATTAGTGCTGAATTGTCAGATGTCATGAAAGCTGTGAAGAAGCTGTGAAGAACACCCTGCTCTACTTCACCATTTTGAGGTTCACACATAACAGTATTCTCACGCATGTTGAAGTACTATGTGTCTAGTCAGGAGTTTTGGCTGGCTGACCATTTCAATGACGATGACTGGGTTGTGAGCTGAACAGAATTTTAAAGTTCTATGCAAGGCCACAATGCACACGCCATTCACATTTCTGTATGACAGAATGGAAAGCATTCTAAAAAATAAGAATACACAGTATCGGGTCCTTCTTCATCTCTCTAAAGGGCAAGCTAGGGGGTCCTTGACCTGAAAAACGTTGAAGACCCATCTACATAAAAGCGGAAATACGTCATCCAGGTGCACAAACCTACCCAACTATACCCCCAACCCTGTGAGACCGTGTTGGTGTGAAGGACAGTAGCAATTTAGACAACATAAGTTAAACCAGTCTAGCAAAAGTGTACATACTTCATATAATTACAAATATGAACGATAATGATTCATAGATAAGCCCTAATAAAAAGCCTGTCAACAGAACCTACTGTAGCAAGTTCACACTTTTGAGTGTTACTTGCATAGTCTAAATGTAAACCACACTTAACACCCACATATGTCCGAGAAACGTTTACATTTCCTTCTTCTGCTGCGTGTTTTTAAACGTGTTGCATAGTGAGTGCTGACAACTTTATTTGCTATTTTCGTGCCTTTTATACTTGGAGACTGCCATGCTCAACTAAAACGTTTTCAGCGTTTTCAAACAAAGCGACCTAACCTACATTGTATTGAATGAGAGCAGGGTGGAGAGCAACTGTGGTTCAGCAAGAACGATATTTAAATAAGAGAAGGGCAATTGCTTCTGTGAAAGCTAACAGACAGGTGCTCAAGCTCTAGTTGAATCCTATGTGTGCACAGGTTACAGGTTAAACTGCATGCTACACAGGTTACAGGTTAAACTCTATGCTACACAGGTTACATGTTAAACTGCATGGTACACAGGTCACGTTAAACTGTATGCTACACAGGTTACAGGTTAAACTGCATGCTACACAGGTTACATGTTAAACTGCATGCTACACAGGTCACGTTAAACAACAGGTTACAGGTTAAACTGTATGCTACACAGGTTACATGTTAAACTGCAAAAAATCCGGGCCTCTCTATCTGAGATTCCCAGGCTGAATTAGGGGCCCAGCACATCCCTGTTCATGTTGCTTTTTGTATTTTCTATGGTGAATAAATACACATTCTGGGTGCAACCTACTACAAGGCCTCTGTAGTCTGTACTAATTCCAGCCGCAAATCGGGCAGCTTAACGTTGTGTGTGTACATTATAAAGCACATTTGAATGGCCAGAAAGACAAAAAAACGTTTTAAAAGTAGTCGATTTACCATATAATAATAATACACACACACACACACACACACACACACACACACACACACACACACACACACACACACACACACACACACACACACACACACACACACACACACACACACACACACACACACACACACACACACACACACACACACACACACACACACACACAGCCAGAGAACCATTTTTGCAGCCATTTAGCACCGTTTATATTTAGTGTGAGATATGATACTGGTCCACAAACTTCAACATGAAGTTCATGATAAAATTTACCACTTCTGTAATTTGGTGACTTCTCTCTTATTTTATCTTTTTGTAATCAGTTTCCTCCCATAACGTCAGAAAAGGCAAGTAGTATCAAACTATGAGAGGTTCATAAGCCATGTGCAGTACAATACTGGTTTGTAAAACAGACCATAAAGGGTCTTGCCCTATAGATTATCATGCTGGGGCCCTACAATTTGTATTTATTTTATTGTATTTATTTGATTGACAGATGAGCTTTCACTACTTATTATTATTTTTTAAAATAACATACGAGTGCCGCTGTAATTAATATTCCCAGGCTGACTTTTGTTTCCAGTCCACCCATGACATGAAGTTGTGATGAAATTGACTACTTCTGTAACTTAGTCATAGCCTACTTCTCTTTTTTTTTTTATCTTTTGTCTTCAGTTTTTTGTGAAAAAAAGAAGTTTCATAAGCCTGTGCAGAACCATTTGGTTTGCAAAACAGACCTAATTTACAATTTACTAATTTAAAGTAAACTGTAAAAAGATTCTTCTATAAATCATTATCATTCATATTTTTAAGTACAATATAAATGATGTACACTTTTGCTTGAATGGGTTTACATTGTTTAATTCACTGTTTTCTAAATTTGCTACTGTCCTCCATGCAGTGGGGGTGGTTGTGTAGAATTTTGTCTTTGCTAATAATATGTCGGTTTCATGCATATTTTCAGTCCAAATAAAGATATAAACAATATCTTGTGACTCTGAGGACCCCCTAGGGGTCGCGGACCCCCTGTTGAATACCCATGTATTAGGGTGTCCCTAATACATAGTTATTTTACATTTATTTTAACAAAAAATTATAATAATAATAACAATAATAACTTACACCACCTTTAACTTTGTGGAAGAGTTTGTCATAGGCAAGGAAGAACTGATTAAAATGTTATGCTAATTTGGCCAAAAGGGGCATGATGGCCCTTACAAAAAGGTGAATAACTTAAAAATTAACCAAAAAATGTATTACTTAACTCCACGTAACTCCACGTAACACAACACAACTTTGACACATGGTTTGTCATAAGGCCAAAGGATGATCACCCAAATTAAATCAAATCGGGCGTGGCTTATTAAAATTGCCTAATGCTTCAACTGTGGATGGTGGGTCGACGTCACAAACGTAATATCCGGACTGGCGAGACGCACCATTTTCCCCCTTCAGGGGACCCCAACAGGTGACCTCACCAACACATTATGGAAGGGACCTCATTACATTACATTACATTACAGTCATTTAGCAGACGCTTTTATCCAAAGCGACTTACAATAAGTGTATTCAACATAGGTAGGGAACGAAAACTACTAATCACCAGAAGTCTTAAGTGCATTTCCTGCAAAAAACAAGCAACCAAGAGTACACCTAGCGCTAAGGTAAAAGTGCAATATATCAGCTACCTACTTTCTTTAACAGATGAGACAAAATAGCAAAATCAAATGAGCACGAGCTCAGACAAATAAGTGTATCGACTAAACAAGATCCAATAAACCAATACAAAACTAAAACAAGAGTTCGTACAACTAGTTAACAACAAGTAGGCCAGGCAAAGAGGAAGCGTAGTGTTTCCTGAAGAGGTGGGTTTTCAGCCTGCGGCGAAAGATGGGCAGTGACTCTGCTGTCCTGACATCAGTGGGAAGTTCATTCCACCACTGTGGGGCCAGAACAGAAAAAAGTCGTGACCGTGTCGATCGACCAGAAGGACCGTTGAGTGGCGAGGGAGTCAGTCGCCCCGAGGTGGCAGACCGGAGTGGTCGGGCAGGGGTGTGGGCATTGACCAAAACCCGGAGGTAAGAAGGAGCTGTTCCTTTCACTGCCCTATAGGCTAGCACCAGGGTTTTAAACTGAATGCGAGCCGCTACGGGGAGCCAGTGCAGAGAACGGAGAAGGATAGTTGTGTGAGAGAACTTGGGGCGGTTGAACACCAGACGAGCCGCAGCTTTCTGAACAAGCTCCAGAGGTCTGATGGCAGATGCCGGAGCACCAGCCAGGAGGGAGTTGCAGTAGTCCAGGCGGGAGATGACAAGAGCCTGGATGAGCACCTGGGCTGCCTTCTCCGTGAGGAAGGGGCGAATTCTCCTGATGTTGTAGAGGAGGAATCTGCAGGACCGTGTCACTGATGCGATGTTAGCCGAGAACTACAGTTGATCGTCCAGGGTCACACCCAGATTCTTCGCAGTCCGAGTTGACGTCACCACAGCGTTCTCAATGGTGATGGCCATGTCTCGGTGAGGACAGCCCTTCCCTGGGATGAACATCAGCTCGGTTTTGTCCAGGTTGAGCTTCAGGTGGTTCGTCGACATCCACTCCGAGATGTCAGCCAGACAAGCAGCAATGCGTGCCTCCACTTGTGTGTCAGAGGGGGGGAATGAGAGGATCAGCTGGGTGTCATCGGCATAGCAGTGGTAGGAAAAGCCATGGGAGTGGATGACAGCACCAAGAGATGTAGTGTAGAGAGAGAAGAGAAGAGGACCCAGAACCGAGCCTTGGGGAACCCCAGTAGTGAGCCTGTGTGGTTCTGACACAGACCCTCCCAGCATCACCTGGTAGGAGCGACCCGTCAGGTAGGATGCAAACAGGGAGAGTGCAGAGCCTGAGACACCAATCCCCTCGAGGGTGGAGAGGAGGATCTGATGGTTCACTGTGTCGAACGCTGCAGACAGGTCCAGGAGTATCAGGACGGAGGAGAGAGAGTTCGCTCTAGCGGTATGGAGCGACTCCGTCACTGCCAGGAGGGCAGTCTCGGTCGAGTGACCAACTTTGAACCCAGACTGGTGGGAGTCCAGGAGGTTGTTCTGGTGGAGGTAACAAGCTGTAAGCTTGTTACCTCCTCAATGGAAACAAGCTGTAAGCTTTTTTGCGTTATCCTTTTAATTATGCTGGGTCAGATGTATTTTACATGTGACATATGTTTTATTTCATGATCAATAAAGATATCAATCAATCAATCAAAGGGCCATATGTGATCCTGAAGGAACATAGGGCTGATGGAACATAAGGCTGAGGGAACATAGGGTCTAATTTTGGATGGGGGAACATAGTGTCTAATTTTGGATGGGGGAACATAGTGTCTAATTCTGGATGGGAGAACATAGGGCCTAAGGGAACATAGGACCTAATTTGGATGAAGAAAATAAGTAACATAGGGCTGAGGGAACATATGGCTCAGGGAACATAGGCATGACCCCATAAATGTTACTCTGCCCTTTATTTTGTTTAATAGGTAATTAATAACACTGACAACATGCAGGCACATATCTTTTTTTTTTAGATGTCTTTGGGTATTCAAAAATAGCAGATATACAAGCTCATAGCGTGGAACTGAGTGCCGCACTATGACTTGTAGATCTGCTATTTTCGAAAAATCTTGAAAATGTGTGCAAATCTTTGATTTGATTTTATATTATATTTCTTGTGAACATTTGTAAAATATTTTGTTCCAGGGACCTCCAGAAGCAAAGATTTTAGTTAAAAATGTAACAAAAAATGTATTTGAGTTAAAAATGATTTGGGTTAAGAATATACGCATTCAAAGATTTGCACAAAATGTAATGTTCAAGATTTTTCAGATCTACAAGCTCATAGCTCACTCTGTGCCACGCTATGAGCTTGTAGAGCTGCTATTTTTGAATGGCCAAAGTATAAAATAATGATTACAGCTCAAACCTAAAATGACACAGATGTGTTACCGGATTGAATGGGTTAACAAATCAGGGTGGAGAGAGCAAACAAGGGTATAGACAGGAAGCTACACAAGAAACACCTGGGGAATTAACAGACAAACAAAACTCAGACCTAGACAGAACATACTAAACACAGTTTAGTGTGATTAGCTGACTGAGAATGACTTTTCAGAATGACGATAGCGCTGGCATCGTGGGTTTGTTTGGAATTGGCATAGCTAATCTCATGCATGTAACATTCACCTGGTCTGGGGCGGGAATATCATGGCAGGCAAATCTGTTTTGCCATAGTTGGAGTGAACAATCTCCAGAACGTCCACCCAGGGAGTGGACGGCAACTAGAACACAGATGATGGACCCAAGCAGAGATGACAGAGGCAGAGCAGGTGCAGTTCAACAGATGTATTATTATTATTATTAATCAAATAAGAGGAGGTATCGTTTGTTGCAGAACAATATGTTGATGCAGGCAGAGGTCAAAAACCATCAATCTGTTGTGCATTAAGGCAAACAAATCCAAAACAAGGAACAAGCTAAACTATCCAAGCACTAGGGAATAAAGACTATACAGTCCTGCTGGAGAGTGATGAACACAGTGTAGAACAAAGACAATCTGGCTGGTATTTATACAGGGGCAGGTGAGTAATTGGGAGCAGATGTGGAAGATCAGGGGCATGGCAGACACACAAGGGCAGGATCTTACAAGACAATACAGCTAATAATAATAATAGCTCAGATTAATATAATGCTTTTCTAAGTACCCAAAGTTGCAAATTAAAAAAAAATATATATATTTATAATTTATATAAATATAAATTAAAATAACAAAAGGTTAATTATGGGTTGGAGAGACATCTTAACTAGCTGATAACTACAAGTAAAACAGTGAAAACAATCAAAAACAGTGACACAATAAACACACAATAAAACACAATGACACTAGTGACACAATAAAACACAATGACACTAGTGACACAATAAAACAAACATATGTACAAAATAAAATAGGGAACACAACTTCAAAGTAAGACATTAAATACAAAGTAAAACAGAGCAAATACAATAAAATATACTTCAAAATTCGACAGGGAACACAATCAAATATTAGGAAAACAGGAAACAAAATATTACTATGGGACGGGTGTGCATCTATGACATTATGGCAGCGTTTCTAAACCCAGATTCATCATACAGATTCTCCATCTGCAGTGCTTTACTCAGGTGATAAAGTAAGTGTTGGTTCCCAAGCCATGTGGCCCATAGGGCAGAAGCCTATTTCCTGTTTCTGTACAGTGTGGTGGCTTGATTTACAAGTGCATCGTCCCAACCATGATGTATAAGTAAGTACATCTCCTGGACATGACGCTAGTACAGTATGTAGCAGGGACTTGATGCTGAGTGCGAAGCAGGGAGGCATTGGGTCCCATTTTTATAGTCTTTGGTATGACCCGGCCGGATTGAACCCAGACCTCCAAATCTCAGGGCGGACACTCTAACCACAAGAACACAGAGCATGTTACTCTCCTCATCCAAGTACAAACTAGCAGCCACCATGTCCATCATGTCTTCTTGTTTGTTCTTGATGGATTTTTCTTGTTCTTCCAAATCACACTGGAGTATATCACATCACTGTGATCAACTGGCACAGAGCTTGGCAGGTTTGTTGTAGATGAGGACGGAGGTTCAGGTCCTGGGTTAGGCGCTGCTAGATCTGGATTCTGAATAGAATGTGTATTCTGTTGTCCTGCCCCCCTCAGCTCCAGGCAGTTGACGTAGATGTCCTCTGTCTCTGACATGCCACGAACCTGAAATCCACAGCATACATGTATTAGATACAGATATGCTAATGATGATTTAATGTCTCCTGATTTTAGTAGGATAACGCATGAATAATAGTACCTCATTTCCCTCCTCATATGTCAGGGATGCTCTCTTCCTCACAGCATTACTGCTCATCCCTGTGACTTGATTGGGTGGATTGTTACGCTGCTTCTGATGAGCCCTGGAAAATAACAGTTTATACCGAAATGACGGTCAGGGTAATTAATCAAACAATCAATCATGGTAAGTAGAATTGTGGATGTTGTGGGAAAGCCACAGCGAGGTGTTACCTTACCTTTTAGCAAACACCAGAGCACACACCAGCAATGCTGCCAGAACAGCAATAACGATGAAGAGCAGCAGTGATGATGGTTGACCTACAGTAGACTCGTACAATCCTACTGAAATGAATAATGGAAGATTATTCCCTGCTTTAAAGAATATCAAGAACGTCTAATGCTTTTTAAAGGCCTCAAAGGTATTCATCATACTAACCTTGAGTCTCCACGCATCGAACACAGAAGTGATGACTGGCAGATCCTAAAGAGTTGCTGCTGAGGCAGACCACAGTGGGTGGCCCCTTCTGCTCCTGTGGTCGTTGGGAGATGCTGATGAAGCTCCTCAGGCCTGTGTCGTTGTTCAGAGGTTCGGTGGTAAACGTGTCTGATTGGTTTACAGGCTGCCCATCCAGTTTCCACAGGGTTGTGGGAGACGGTGCCCCCACGCTGTCACAGAAACACCTGATTTGGTCTCCAGTTCTGATGCAACCAGAGGAGGGCAGGATGTCAGGAGCGACTGTAAACAATGTAAAATCTGTAAGGGCATGGTGACACTGATCCTCTTTATTTCTTTATTAACTTTTTTGCTTTTTACCCGCTTTTTATCCCCAATTTAGTCGTTATGCCAATTGATTACTCCACACACACACATTGAGGAGCCCCCACCGGGAGGACGTAGAGCCTTCGTCCTACTCCTCCCGCCCAACACTCCCTTCTGACAGGTGCCGCTCCAGCCCTTATATTACGTGCAGTGACAAATATCACCCTCCCCAATTTATTTCTAATATAAAATGCATTTGTATTGCCCACTGGCCCACCAATGTGAATGTCATTGCGAACGCAGCGGAAGGAGGCGCGCGGAAGGAGGCGCGCGGAAGGAGGCGCGCCGAAGGCGCGCGTTCGCGCGTCTTACTTGTTCATTATGAAATTCACTTAATTTACCATTACAACAAGAACCCCAAAAGGGGTTCCCGTCCTGAAAGGTATAGTTACAAAAAGGGGTTCCCGTCCAAAATGGGTTAACCTTAGTTTTAGCTTTTACTTCTACAGGAAGTTGGCTTCACTGTTACAAGTCACTGCTCTTTACTGTGGCTGGACCAAAGGGATCAGCTGACATGTTGTAAGCTGATCAAATCTAAAAGACCAGAGTTGCCTAACAGATATACAGTATAAACACCAGCTTCTCTGGATGACACAGTACTTACATTCAATGTTAAGCGTGACTGTTGCATTAGACTTTCCATGGACGTTCTTCGCTTCACAGTAGTACAGCCCACTCTTTTCCCTAGGAGTCTGGCTGAAGGTGAGGATGCTTCCAGAACCAACTACAGTCTTATTCCCTTTAATAAATGTATACCAAGTGTATTCATTTACAGCGGGGTTGGCTGTACTGCTGCAGGTCAGATTCAAAGTTGTGCCCTCTTGTACTGTAGGAGAGGGACAGACTGACACTGTGGTGTTCCTCGGAGGACCTAGAAAGAAAATACATAGATTCATTGATTACTGAAGATTGTTTCATAATAGTTGGCTTCACTGTTACAAGTTACTGCCCTTTAGTGTAGTTGGACCAAAGGGATCAGCTGACATGTTGTTAGCTGATCAAATCTAAAAGACCAGAGTTGCCTAACATATATACAGTATAAACACCAGCTTGATGACACACAGTACTTACATTCAATGTTAAGCGTGACTGTTGCATTAGATTTTCCATGGACGTTCTTCGCTTCACAATAGTACAGCCCACTCTTTTCCCTAGGAGTCTGGTTGAAGGTGAGGATGCTTCCAGAACCAACTACAGTCTTATTCCCTTTAATAAATGTATACCAAGTGTATTTATTTACAGTGGGGTTTGCTGTACTGCTGCAGGTCAGAATCACAATTGTGCCCTCTTGTACTGTAGCAGAGGGACTGACTGACACTGTGGTGTTCCTGGGAGGATCTAGAAAAAAATACATTGATTAATCATGTATGCATTCAGCAGTATAATCATGATTACTGAAGATTGTTTCATAATATTGTATACACTGGAATGACCAAAACATGTGTTGACAAACTGTACCCTATGTAAACCTGGCTGACATCCATTAACTACATTTACTGTTGCAGGTCAGAGTAATAATGCTGCCCTCTAGTACTAACATCTAGTCAACATTCTATTGATACAGAAATATGTTACTTTTTTCCTGGTCATTTAAACATTTCACCCTTTAATCTGGTTGCGTATAATGTTATGTACTATAAGATTTAATGTAACACAGTGATTGACACTGTAAATGGTATAAATTATAAACTAGATGAATCCAGTACAGATGAACTCACATTGAACGTGAACTGTTATGTCGGTAGTAGATGTCAGAGCTCCGTTGCCAACTTGTTGTTTGTAGGAAACAGCACAAGAGATCTCCAGTCCATGGTGGAGATAAGAAGCAGTGAAGGTCATACTAGATACCAATACTTTGGTTTTATCTTCATTCTCCATCGGTTTCTCCTCAGTGTTAGCCAGTCTGGGCCTGGGGGTCCATGTCAGAGTTGGCGGCAGAGAAGAGCAGGGGACTGCAGCAGAGCATCTCAGTCTAACTGGGGACCCCTCACTCACATTCACTGGGTCTTGTGTTAATGTTGGTTTGGGTGGTTCTTCTGGTATGAAGACGTATATGGAGTAATTATTACACATGAGCACTTAATTCCATAATTTGATTTATAATGCAGTATATCCATAATAAGTTCAGTCAAATTATAGGTTAACAATTGTAATTTTACTGTATGCTTACCTTTAACCAACACCTTCAAATGTTGTTGTCCAAAATCATATTTAAGAGCGTTGTTGCATTGTAGTCTGAAGTAATAATCACCACTGTAACTGGAATCCATGTTGTTCAGGATTGTGGTGCAGTTCTTATTATTTAAATCTCCAGTCAGAGTTCCAGTTAATCTCTGTATAGTTTGAGGTTTGTTTGAAGATGGGTTAAATACCTCTTCGCCATTTGTACCACCTATTTTCCAAATCCCATTGCAAGTGCCATCTAAATCGTTATTGTGTGTCCGTGTAATCTTAAAGGAACAGGGGATCGTCAGACAGGATCCATGCAGAACCTCCATACTCTGAGGCACAAAGGCGGCAAACCTTTGGCACAGGGAATCTGAAACATAAAACACAAGTCTTTCAGTAGGGAATGGTGAAGAGTAAATGATAGATTCTTACTTATTGACACTTATGTACATTCAGACAGATTTGATAACACTGATTGAATTTAACATTTTACTTCTTGGTAAATCTGTGAATGGCTTAGGTCCTTTCTAGATTCCTACGTGGTTAACATACATGTTCACTGAATACGCACTGAGCAGATCCCTTAGATCAGAGAAATATTTCCTCATTATATCTAGAATAAATTCTAAGTTATGGTGCGGTCATTATAGTCATACTCTCTATATGGAACTCTACCACTTGAATTAAGGTCTGCTACAACAGTATTCTTCTTTTAAATGCAGACTGAAAACACAGATTTTTGATTAGTGCAAAGAGTGTTGTTATCCCATCCTTTTATTTAATTTGAATACATCCTTATCTTATGTTTGATCGTATCTATAATTATGTAATAACTTATATGTTCCTACTATCACTTATCTCCATAGCGGATGCCATGACTGCAAAAAGTTAAACACTGTTTCCCCCCGCAGCTTCATCTGGTCATGACAGCTGCAAATTTACACAGCTTTGGGCAGGTCACCCATCCTGGTTATTATATGCGATATATTGAGTGCTCCTTTAGTTGTTGTTCTCATTTTCAACCTTTTTTAATGCAAAGCATTTCTGAGAATACCTTGTTGTGGGCTGCATGACCTAGTTTGTCATGAATTTATTTTTCAGAGACACCACTTCCTTCTGTCAAGACCCCTTTTACTGAGAACTGTAATTCAAAAAGCTATGCAATTACCACTATCTAGCATGGCGTGGCCAGACTTTCGCACTGGCAGATTTGTCTGATTTTCCGGGCTAATCACTATCTATCTGTACCGTTGTAAGTATTATGCATGTTTTAAAAGTATTGTTTTTAAGGCCACTAATACTAACTGCACTGCACATCTAGAGTGTTAATTTCTACCAGCAATCCCAGAATGCAGTCACTGGTGTATACAGTAACTTACCATGCAGCAGGCATCCAATAAGGAAACATATCAGAACTCCAGACATGTTTCTCTGTCACTGAAGCTCTTTGTCTGAAGAGGAAGAAGCTTGAGTTGTGAACAATTCTGGAGAGAGCAGATAGAAGAGGTGAGATGTTACATAACACATGGTTGTTATTATGATCATATCAATACTACTAGTACTAATTATTATTATATTATAGTAATAATACATTCAAAGACCAGCATTTGTTCCTCTATTTGTACTCAAATAGTACCAATTGCACACTGTTCTGAAAGTATTTCCTGTTGGCCTGATGGTATATGTTTTTTGTATTTGTTTATTTAGCAACTTTGACTTCCCTGGTCAGAGGTAAAGGCACTGTTCTCTAAAGTACTAACTGCTTGTTCTTGTTTCTGAGCAGCTGAGAAATGTTGTTTTCACAGCTCAATCCTTTTAACGGTTTACAAAGTTAGACATAGTAGGCTACTGTAGAATTTGGTGGTTTTCCCCTTGTTTGTGAAAACGTTATTGATCCTGTTTTTAAACACACCATCAGTTACACAGAAAACCAACACAGTTCAATGTATACACTATGTCAGGGGTAGGCAAACTTAGGCACGGGTGCCAACATTGGCACAGGGAGGGTGATGACTGGCACAGTGGCATAAGTGTGAGAGAGAGGATTTGTATTTTAAAATAAACTAAAAAGTCCCCTCACATCTGTATGCAAATGACATCCTGTACATTATTCAAACTCTGTCTCTATCTGGGGAGGGAGTCTGGGAGATAGGTGGGTTTTTGCTCTTTATCTAATGATCATTACATCCTGATTTGAATGAAGAAAAAAACAAAACAAATGTTGTTATGCATATATATTATATATATATATATATATATATATATATATATATATATATATATATATATATAAAAATATGTATGTATGTACACAGCAGCATCTGAAGGAAGAATCTTTGTGATAAAAGAGAATGCATTCATCCAATGCTTAAAGACATTTAAACTATGCAACCTTAATAATATAAAAGGCATATCATTCAAGTAATGTACAGTACAGTATGCACTGCTGTAAAACAGATGATCTGAACAACACTTTTATAACATGTTGAAAGTGTTATATATTATACTTACGTTAGCTCTGTCGAGTAGATGGGTGGTTGAATTGAGAAACGAAGTTCCTTAGAAGTGAAGATGCCTTGTCAACTCCCATGTGTGACCCAGAATGAGGAACTCAGATATGTCATAGGGTTCGATTTGTACACTTCCACCACATGACAAATAACTGATCTGTAAGTTCACACTACTGTAGATTTGCTATTTTAGCATTTTTTTTCCTAATATACATATTTTAATAGGGATGGCAGGGTCAATGTAGTTCACATATTTATTTTTAATTAAATTGTAAATGTCTGATATTATCAACCTTAAATATTGAACATTAGACAGTCATTAGGAAATGCCAAAAGGAAATGCTTGCATTTAATTTATTCTGACCAGAAGCAAGGATAAAACATATCCCCATTGGCCATGCATAAAAATTAATGACCAGGGGGTATATCAAATGCATGGATTTTTGTTTTTTTCTCCATTCTGCTATGACTGTGTGGATAAAAAAGGGCTAAAAATTTGGAGGCAAAGTTGCAAAAACTTAAATATACTATCGTCTTAATTAGCGTAGTATAATATTGTCTGTCAACAGCTGTTTGTTTACTTCACGTTGAAAGATGGATCAGACAACAGAAACGGATGTGTTTTGGCCGTAGGCCTTCGCCAACGGCCGAAACACATACATTTCTGTTGTCCGGTGACTGCTTGTTAAGTCCCAGTTGGTGCTCTAGGATGAAGGGACGGAAACATATACCCAAATTACATAACTGAGACGGACAGAGGTTGAGGTTAACTGAAAGGTTGTTTATTAACAAACTAAAAGGTTAACAAAAATAAATGAAAGCAAAGTAACAATACAGGGAGGGTCTGGTGGTGCCAAAGGAAAGAATGTAATAAAACCAAAACTCACTATCTAAATACAATAAAGATCTTACCTACCCGAAGAGAAACAAAATCCTTCCTACTCTAACAATAAACAGAAACTATAATGGGTGGCACTCAGCTCTATACTAGTGGGAATGAACAGGAAATTACCTATGTGCAAAATGTACAGGGCACCCAAGAGCTAAACTACCCTCCCCTGTAATTACGTTTGGCAAAATCAACAAGTCTTTACTGAAAAGGAATTGGTTTTGGACTGGTGGAGCAAACAAATGGATGGTGGAAGCATGGCAGTGGATAGAGAAACATGGCTGCCGTCACAGGTGCTTTATATCTGATGATGGATGGAGGTGATTGGTGGACTGATGAGGGGAAGGACCAACCGGTGGTGAGAGGCGGAGTTGAGTTGACTGAATGGGCTGGACCTGGGAGTGAGTGACAGATAGCAGCAGGCAGAGAGTAGCAGGGAGAAAAACACCATACACAGTCTCCCCATAACCATACACGTAACACTGCTGCTGCTGCAAATTACAAATTAAATACTGAAGAGACGTTCATCTTCTGCACCAGTCAGAGGTTAGACAGTTCATCCCTTTTTAGTTGAGCATGCCGAGCGGGCCTTTGAAGTGACGTAGGATGAAGTGAGGATGTAGAATGAGCACAGCTTTGTTTGGTGTGGTTTTTAGGTGAATTGTCTACGTTCATAAATGATAATAGTCTGACAGTAGGTACAAGGTGGCCAAGGTTAAATGGTTTAATTTCAAAAGTTTACACACAGCATTAAGATTTCCCATGAGTCCCATGTAGCACAAACCTAAGGGCCCTATACACAGACAGTCTCTGTGGCCCCTCCTCTTCTCTTGAGCCGTATCTCTCATGCATCTGAGGAGGACCATAGGTTTCATGATGTTAATTTTTTTAATAATGTTTATATATATAATGTCTTATGACATTACACAATGCAACTATACTCCAAGCTAGATTCCCACACTGTAAACTTCCTACATATTAGTAAGTAAGTAAGTACATTTTATTTGTAGAGCGCCTTTCACAGACATCAATAAAAGCATAACATATCAGAAAAAACATAAACAGACAAAATAAAACAATCAGTATTTTACCAGTCAGCTGGTAAAAATCAATAAATCAATACAGGATTATGTTACAGCACAAACTCACAAAGGTTGGTAAACATAAAAGGCTATGTAAAGGCCTGTTTGAATAGGTGAGTCTTTAAAAGTTTTTTAAAAAGGTCCTCAGAGGCCACAGTTTTTAGGTGGAAGGGTAGGTCATTCCATAGCCTGGGTGCAAAACTAGCAAAGGCTCGATCACCTTTAGTTTTTAGTTTTGTGGGAGGGACAACCAGCAGGGCTTGAGATGCAGAGACCTTCTGGGCACATAAGGTTGGAGCAGGTCACATAAATATGGAGGTGCCTGGCCATGGAGGGTTCTGTGTGTGATTACAAGAATCTTAAAATGTATTCTAAAATGAACTGGGAGCCAGTGCAAAGAGGCCAGGACAGGTGTGATATGACAGGATCTCCTGGACCTGGTCAGTAACCTGGCAGCAGCATTCTGGACCAGTTGCAGGCGGTCTAATGATGATTTTTGGAGACAGGTAAAAAGGGAATTACAGTAATGACAGTAAAAAATATTGATATCTGCTGCTGCTACGTGATGTATTACTTGCACAAAAGTTTGAGGTACTCTGCTTAATGTTTTGAGTACACACATGATACTATTATATTTATACTGTATATACTTATAAATGTCTTTAGTTGGGGCATTTGAGAGGCAGCCATGTCTGAAAGTGTTGTGAAACAGAGGCTGGCGAGGCTATGTCTGAGGTGGTTACCAGTACCTCAACTCATCTAGAGGTACACAATCCCTTTCTCAATCTTGTGGCGATACAAAATGAATGCATAACTTTTGACTACAGGCAATGACTCCTCAAAATGAATTGACTCATCATAATTTGTTTGGGCTTTTCAGTTCCTCCAAGTGCTTCTGAAGTATTGTGAAATGTCCTTCCTATTTTGAAAAAGAAAGAAAGAAACAAACAAACAAACAAAAAAAGTCTCATCATATCATAGTCTGTCAAGCTGGATGGCACTGGTGCCAGGTTTTCCATGTGTTGTTCTGCAAACTGACCACTTGTGAACCAGTCAACTAGGAATGGTTAAAAATGTATGATCCAAAATGAAATTAAATTACGGTAAACTGTTGCAGCTGCCTAGGACAGGTATGAGCACCATTGAATTAAAGGTATATATGCGTACTGTGCTTTATGTCAGGGGTTTTTAACTGATTTCGACCCAGGGACCACCATCCTGACTAAAAGCAACCTGGGGACTACCACTATTGTGCGTGGCGGGTCCATCATAGACCCATCCCACACAATAGTGGTGAGGGGTTCATGTACCACAGGGAGCTGGAGAAAATAGCTATAATATCAATATAATATCTAATAAAATACAGCGATTTTGTTTGAATATGATGGAATATGATTAAGGATTACTGTGATTATGGTAAGCTCACATTTCATATTACACACACACAATACAGTAAGAACTCCTGTAAGTTATTAAAAGTAAAAAAAAAAAAAAGTTTTAAACCCCTGCTTTATGTGATAAATTATGACCAAAGTCTGAAGATAAAAGGGCATTCTACAGGGTATTTCAAATACATTTATCAGAAACAGTGTCTATCCCTGCAACCAAATAATTACAGAGGTGACACAGTGACATGAAGTCAGCAGCAGTTTTGTTTCAGACTAGATAACCCTATAGTTTATCTGGGAACCCATCATTAAAAAAAAGGATAAAACAGCGCCCTCTGCTGTTCATGAGAGATTACCCAATAGTTGACCGTATTCACAAGAACTCACAAGGACCCCCTTCTGTTTTTACTTGACACTAAATAAAATATCTTTGTCGAAAATTGCCAATCTTGTAGATCTGCTACGTTCGCTAAATGTTAGACCCAGTATAGTGATGCTTGTGTTCAAGGGGTTAAGGTT
>NC_139962.1:53574160-53811660 GCF_963454915.1 Gymnoscopelus microlampas | reverse complement strand
AGAATTTCTTTATTTTTAATTGCTCATAAAGTGCTCTGTGCTCAGTGAGGGGTGAGGGTTAAAAAAGCAAACGTTCGGGTCCTGGGACCTTTGTCAGTGCTAGATGGGTGGATCAGCTCAGCTCAGGTGCTGAGGATCACCACTCAAGGTCATCACCATGGCAGTGGTGGGGCGTGGACATATCATTACAGACAAAAACCTAGGGTTACACAGTGTTACATTTGAAATCATGAAGTTCATTGTACAGACCATTACACATTTACCATGTTAGCATTTTCTTAAAGAAACATTTCTTAAAGAAAGATTTTTTGGAAAAACATTACAACATAGTACAAAATAAATTAAATGCAGGTTTCCTATAGGTAGCACTGGAGGGAGAGGTCTTCAGACTGTACATGGATAATCCATCTGGATTCAGTTTGTAGGAGTTTGGTGTCTAAATCACCACCTCTTCTGGATTTCTTAACTTGTTCTATCACTATGAATGCCAGATCTGCTATGGAGTGACCGGCTTCCATAAAGTGTCTGGTAATAGCATATTTAATGTCCTTGCGTCTGATGGCACTCATGTTTTCTATAATGTGTGTGTGGACTGGTCTGGATGTTTTGCCTACATACTGGAGATTACATTTACAGGAAATCATGTAGACTACATTGGCAGAACTGCAGTTGACACATTGACTGATGGTGTATTGTTTGTTAGTGACTGCACTTTTAAATGTGTTCATTTCCTTGGAATATTTACAAGCTACACAGTGGGTAGAAGCCGGTGACTCCATCAAGCCGCCCTGTGTTGCTGGGGGGGGGTTTGTAGCTGTCTGTTTTTACCATATAGTCTCTGATGCTTCGAGATCAATAATGGGAGAAAAGAGGAGGGTCAGTGAACAGTTTGGCACCTTCAGGATCAGCTGACAAAACATGCCAGTGTTTCTCTATGATACTACGTACATCATTGCTCAATGGATTGTAGGTAGTGATGCAGGCACATGTTTATTTTTGGTCTGCACAACCTGATTCTAGTTGTGCAATTTAGTTAAAGCAGTCAAAGAGTCAAGTCACTTTCGAGGGCAACCTCTACCAACAAAATTACCTACATGATATCTCTCTCTTTCTCAAAATCTGATGGACTACTGCAAATACGTTTTAGCTAAGGAATTGAGAATATGGTAAGCCTTTCTTCAAAGCAGGGGGTGTGCACTGGTGGCATGTAACAGGCTATTCTTGTCTGTAGGTTTGGTGGACAATTTACCTTCCTGCAAAAGTGCACAGGTGTCTAGAAATGGAATTTCACTTTCATTGTTAAACTCTATGTTGAATTTGAGGGTAGGGGTCAGATTATTTAGGTAGGACACAAATCTATGTAACTCTTCTTCAGTTCCCTGTCAGATGAGAAAAATGTCATCAATATATCTCTTTAAAAAAAGCATGTTGTGAGTCAATGGATTATTGTGCCACACTGAACTGTGTTCTATCTAGAAAGCCCAAGGCAATACCTGGACTAAATACTGAGCCCATTGGTGCCTCCTGCAGTTGGAGATAAACAAGAAAAAGTTTTTCTGTAAAATCATGATGTCATTTCCACCAAAAAGTTGGTTGGAGGTGTCAGTTCTTCCCTTAAGTCTAAATAGAATCTTAAGGATTCCATGCCTCGGTGGAGATACAAAAAAACAGTGTAATCACGCACACCTTGGCATCATAGCCATGTGTGCCAGTAGGATTGGTGTGTCCTAAAGAAATATCCACATTTTAAGCGAGGTGGGGTCATTCCCCTTATCAATTATGTTGGTTGGAGAGATAGTCTCGATATGATAGAGAACATAGAGAACATACGACAACATGTTATGAACACACTGAAGCACTTTATTAAAAAATACAAATAAAGATGTATGTATTTATCACAATACATTTTCAATCATTTGAAAAACATGCAAGCATAAACACTTAATTGAAAAATTATGCAGAATTCAATAAAACACAAAAACAAAAAAGCACAAAAAAGTAAAATGTACAAAAAAGCCTAACAATTACCGGTACATTATTTCTTTGAGATGAATGAAAGTAGCTGTCAGACAGCAGGTCAAAATGTGAATAAACATGAGTTTGATATCTTAAAGAAAATACTATAATTAAAAATAGAATAAGTTGTAACAAAAATGTCATCAACCACTTAATCCCCAGATATTACATCATATGACAATAGCATGTTTTTTTAATTACCTACTTTGTCATACAAGATTGTAAAACAACATGTGCGACACGTTGTGAGCTTGTAGTTCGTCTATTTTCACTATTTTAATACAAATATAAATGATCATTTAAAAAGAAGGGTTTTGGACAAGGTTTCCACCCGACAATATGACAAACAGCTGATCTATAAGCTCACAATGCACCGCGATGCAACCCGTTGTGAGCTTGTAGATCAGCTATTGTTTGCCAATTTCTAAAACTTAGAAATGTTTGGAAAATGTGCCCAACATAGAGATAAATGTGGGGTTAATGTGGTTAAAATAGTTTAATAAAACACATGTCTGTATAAAATCAATACACATTAAAGCAGGTCAAAAGTTATGGCAAAAGATAGGAATTTACAAATATCAACCAATCAGAAAAGGGGGTGGAGGGGCGCATACCACATACGCTGGTAATACAGCTGGACAGTGTGTCGCAGATTCGATTTCCGATCCCGACGACCTTTGCTGTGTGTCACCCCCCCCCATCTCTCTCCCCATTTCCTGTCAGCCTGCTGTACTCTCAAATAAAGGCATAAAGCCCCCAAAAATATATTTTAAAAAAGAAAATGGGGTGGAGTCAAGTTGCAGACAAGGACTCTGATCTGAGTTCAATTACATCACCCACAATTAGTCTGTAAGGCAATCAGCTCAAAAGTTACATGGGAAAAAAGGAAAAACTTGACCTTGTAGATCAGCTATTTACACTTCCTGTTTTGCGTTGAAACATTGAAGTTTGACTTTTCGCCACGGTCATGCCGTTTTTACGAAAACCCACGCTTTTGATAACTTTTTATCATTAAGGTCTTTTGACTACGCTGAGCAACTCTGAGGTGGATCTGACCATCCTCCTAGGAGGAGTTTGTTAAAGCACAACCTGTGGCATAAATGCAATAAAACGCCACAATTAATTAAAAATGGCTGACGTCCTATAGTGCGTGCCAAATCCTGAAGGGGGCGTCAACAAGTGTCATTTGGTAGCGGCGGACATCTTTGTGGGGTATAAACAGGTTGACTTAACATTGCCCCCCACACGTACAGTATGTCTGCAGCTACTATGCCACGCCCGCCGTGGTGACGGCACGTTGGCACGCACTATTGGGTTTATGTCATGGCTCAAAGATACTGTTTTTGTAGGTCGGGACATGATACAGGTGTGTACCAAATGTCATACATATAGGTGAAACCGTATTGTGGGGCTTCAACTTGAATTTTGTAGGGAGCGGTATTGAGCCATTAGGCCAAGGCCCTTTTTGAGACCAATACATTACTACTACTGTTTTGCCACTCGTGATGTGTTTGCAAAGTTGCACCACTTTTTGAGTAGGCTACGCTTAGGCCCTGAAAAACACGAAAAATTACCCCATGCATTTCAATAGGGCTTCACAGTGGTGCAATGCTCGGGCCCTAAATCTCCAGGTGTACAAGTACATCTCAAGTCTTTGCTCTCGAGTCCTGAGTCAAGTCTCAAGTCAAGACTGACAAGTCAAAAGTAAAGTCCAAGTCCCAAACTTTTTGTTTCAATCCCAAACAAGTCCTAAGCTTTTTGGAAGGTATCAAGTAACTTGAAAAGACTCAGGTCAAGAGAGGGCTCAAGTCATGAGTCATTGGCGTTGAAGTCCAAGTTGAGTCCAAGTATGTTTTTATTTGATCAAGTCTAAAGTCATCAAACTTGTGACTCAAGTCTACACCTCTGCAATGTACAGATGTAATTGAAAACATTTTAACAAGTACACATTTGTTCTTTGTGTGCATGTGCACATACTGCATGTGCACCACATCTAAGATTGCAGTTTCCAGAATACATTGCTGTTGAAAACTCTGTCTGTCTGTCTGTCTGTCTTGTACGGTTACACACATAAATATTGTTGAAGATCCATTTGTCCTCATCCACATTGTGTGGTGTTGGGTTTTCTTACACGGCTGTATCTAAGGAAGTGAAACAGAGTTACAGTAACTCAACAAATACTTATCATTGATTCTATTCTCTGATGCTACTAATAAATGCTGCAATATTTGTACAAACTGAAAAGCTGGTTGTCCAATCTATATATTTTTTTATTTACAGGTACACAGAAACGTTGACATTATTCATTGATTAAAATGATCTAGACCAGGGGTTCTCAAACTTTTTTATACCACGACCCCATATTATGAGGGATTTGTTGGGTCGCTGTTGGAGGCAGAGCTGTGTGTGTGTGTGTGTGTGTGTGTGTGTGTGTGTGTGTGTGTGTGTGTGTGTGTGTGTGTGTGTGTGTGTGTGTGTGTGTGTGTGTGTGTGTGTGTGTGTGTGTGTGTGTGTGTGTGTGTGTGTGTGAGTGAGGAGTCAAGCCAATAGTTTGTTTGATGGAGACAACCTCACTTCCCTTTTTTTTTCGTTTCTTGATTTCATTTAAAAAAAAGTCAGATTTTTTGGATGCCACTGCACCACCCCAACGGCACCTTCTCCCGACCCCACTTTGGGTCGACCGCTGATCTAGACTATTTAACTGTTCAATTTGGGCATTTTGGTAAAAAGTTACTTAAAAGTAATAAGTAATTTCATACATTACTCTCTCAGACAGTAACGAAATGTATTACTTTAAAATGTAGGTAATAAGTCATATGTAATCTACTACAAATATAAAGTAACTTGCCCAACACTGTTAATATTAACCTAACAGACTATCATATTTTATCAGCAACAGTTTGGCCGTCTGCATCTATTTATAAATTCTTTGGATAGCGTCAGCAGAGAAGCAGTTATTAATATTAACCTATAACCGACTGTCATATTTTAACAGCAACAGTTGACAAACGGGTGCACAAGACGGCCATGTCCATCAGATATACATTGTGGAAACAGCCAGCCAATGGAGACGGTCGGGCGCGCGGTTTGGATTCCAGTGGCTCTCAGGGGGCGGGGTTGGCCTAAAGCTCCGGTTAGAACATACATGGGCAACTAGCGGCCCGGGGGCCACATGCGGCCCCCACCTTCACTTAATGCGGCCCGCAGGTTAATAACAGAATACTGATATATTATTGATTTCAGCTGTTAAAAATTCCAAACATGACCCGCTTTAATTACTTCAGTCTATATTAGTAGCTTAATGACTACTATCAAAATTCGATTGTCTATTTTATTTGTATTAAATTCTTTGTTTTTCATAAAGTTAACATAACTGAATGCATTTTAAATTAAATACAAATGTTACTTTTCAGGATTCCAATTCAAAAATAGAAAAAAAAAACTTTTGTGTGACATAAGATGGTAAAAAAGTTAAAATACGGAGATAAGAGGTTTCTGCCAGACAGTATTTGCAATGTGGCCCTCTGGAGTGAGTGTGGAAATATAGTGGCCCTCTCCATCATCATCAAGTCACCCACCCCTGGGTTACCATAGACAAGTAAAAAAAATCGCGTCACACCCGTGGTTTCTACAGACCGTAGATGAAGCCTATTTTTCAGCAATTTCAAATCCGCCATCTTTCTATATTATCCGGTCCGAAAAATGGACCCGGAAATTAATGCTATTGGTTGGGTTGTGTAGTCAATCAAAATCATCACAAGGTAGCCATGCCCCTCCTACAGCATACCTATCATCAATTTTGAAATGAATGGGACCATAATTTACCAAAACGCATATCATGGTGATTGAAAGAAGACTTTAAACTTGCGACAGATGTGATTTGTTTTTAGTGTTTTTTCGTTGTTGGCTTGTAGATCTGTTCTTTTTTACATTGGTCGAATAAAGTTAATAAAAACTAACGTTATAAACTTGACCGGACAGATAAAATTCCACTGTACACCCAGCAGCTAACATTTTCAATGTGCAGAACATAGAACATTAGTTAATCTTAAGATCTCTTATCTCCTCCTGTCTGCAACGTCTGGGGATATCACTGTGATCAATGGAATGACACGAGCGTAAATGCGCAGCGTCCTGCACACCAGAGACGCACACACGCACCTATCAACTGCTTTTCACTACAGTTAACGGGTGGGGCTACTTCAGATCTAATAATTTAATACATTTGAATTCCCTTTGTCGCTCAAATACCGGCAGAAGTGGATGTCTCCGACCATGGTGCATGAGTTGACGCAGTTTTCCACTTGTTGATGACTCTCCTAATATTAATACCCCACAATAACACATGAAAGTATATTAAAAGCTCACTTGATTGGATGTTTAAAAAACATATACTGTACCATTTTCATATTCATCATCAGGGTGTTGAATTACACCATACAGGCTTCTGTCACCTAAAGATAAACAAAGCATTAATGTGGTGCTTATAATAGTTATTTCAATCATGGTTTCAATTTAGGTAATTATTTTGCTAATTAAGAACAACAAGCACAGAACAAACTGACATACTTTAAGGTACTTCCAAAAACAACATTCATTGATTGATCAGTGGAGGAGTCGAGGAGATCATTGTTTTTATTTGAAGTTCTAGATCAATTTAGATTCAAATAAGAATATATTTTCATTAATATCAGAAAAAAAAACTTTAACATGATTGGTTCAAAGACTGACCGTGCTGCAGTGGGCAGTACAAATCATCAGGATCCCCATTCTGGGCTACAGCTGAGCCCTGATTGGGTGTCTGGTCTGCGGTTGAGCTTTGATTGGTTCCCTGAGACTGAACAGGTCTGTAATTAAGAAGATGAACTTGTATCATAAATTAAGAATAAAACCAGTTGTAATCTACTGTTGTCATGGCGATGAATAGACAGAATAATACTTATTAGTACTTACCTGGCACAACATAGATCTGTAAAAAATAAAATAAAAAAAAAAGAGCAAAAAATATATTTGAGCCTTTAAATTGCTGTGTCATAATTATTTAGTATTTTAAGGAGAGTTGCTCAGTGATTTTAAAGGTAGTGTAAATGTACTTATACACTAGGAGCAACGCAAATAAATGATATGCAAATACACATCAAACTATTAATTTGGTGATGCCTCATTCATGAATGTAGATGATTTTATTTGCGTAAAAATCTACCTTGTTTTGGAAAATAATTAAGTAACTTTATCACTGTGTAATCTTTGCACACACACACACACACACACACACACACACACACACACACACACACACACACACACACACACACACACACACACACACACACACACACACACATTACATCACTTACTGCAACTTTAATCTATATGTAATTCGTGTAATGTAGTGGTTCTCACCTTTAGAAGCTGTGTATCTACACAGCAGGAGCAGCAGGATGGTCAGTAGAATCACACACAGAAGTCCTACAATCAGACCCACAAGATTTAGAGAACTCGCTTCCACAGGTACAGTCACTGAAGGTGGAGGAGATCCAGAGCCAGGAGATCCAGTAGTTCCAGGAGATCCAAAAATAAAGCAAAATCTTATGAGAGTCTTACTATCCAGCAAGCAATAAAAATGTATAACGGCAAGCAAATTCTAAGTTTAGGCTATCACTATGATACAAAAGTATAGAGACGATTTGACCTCACTGCTCTGATGGACAAGAAATAAATAATCCTTTTGCAAACAACATCTATGTTCTGTTCGTTTGTGAAATAGTAACCAATTGGAATGGAATCTGCTAAAACTGACAGATTTTCTGATGTATCGGCTATATATCGTCGCTGTCGGGTGGAAACCTTGTATGACCTTGTACAACCTTGTACCAATGCAAAGCGTATCTATGCGACGCATTGCTATTTTCAAAAGATTTTTTATACATTTGAAAACTTGAAACCGGACATTCTGCATAATGAGTACTTTCTACTTTTGGTACTTTAAGTACATTTTGATACCATTACTTTGGTACTTTTACTCAAGTATATTATGAATTACGGACTTTTACTTTTAACAGAGTATTTCTACATTGCGGTATTGATACTTTTACTTAAGTAAAACAAATTGTACTTTTTCCACCACTCTCAGCGACAGGAGGGACTGCTACTGTACCATGGACGTCACGACACGTCTCCAAGCTAACTTGTTAGACACACTACATTAATAAACTCACCAATAGTAAGTAAAGTATTTACACACTGTAGTTGTCACCATTGAGCTTAGAGACATGTTTTTTCTGCTTAAAAAAAATAATTCTTTCTGGCATAGTGCTGCTGCTTCAGCGCCCCACCTACATTGCACAACGTTTTTACTTTTTACTTCTACAGTAAGTTGGCTCCACTGTTATAAGTCACTGCCCTTTACTGTTGTTGGACCAAAGGGATCAGCTGACATGTTGTAAGCTGATCAAATCTAAAAGACCAGAGTTGCCTAACAGATATAGAGTATAAACACCAGCTTCTATGGATGACACACAGTACTTACATTCAATGTTAAGCGTGACTGTTGCGTTAGATTTTCCATGGATGTTCTTCGCTTCACAGCAGTACAGCCCACTCTTTTCCCTAGGAGTCTGGCTGAAGGTGAGGATGCTTCCAGAACCAACTAAAGTCTTACTCCCTTTAATAAATGTATACCAAGTGTATTCATTTACAGTGGGGTTGGCTGTACTGCTGCAGGTCAGATTCACAGTTATGCCCTCTTGTACCGTAGCAGAGGGACTGACTGACACTGTGGTGTTCCTTGGAGGATCTAGAAAAAAATACATTGATTAATCATGTATGCATTCAGCACTATAATCATGATTACTTAGGATTGTTTCATAATATTGTATACACTGAAATGTGTATGTGACCAAAAATGTGTTGACAACTGTTTTTACCCTCTGTAAACCTGGCTGACATCCATTAACTATTTACCAGTTAATGGATATACATTTACTGTTGCAGGTCAGAGTAATAATGCTGCCCTCTAGTACTGAACCAGAGTCATGCATATTATTTGTAAGGACAATGTAGGTTGTAGGCTCTCCTGTATGCATTGCTCATACCTTTCTATCAAACTTGCTGAGTCAACATTATCTTGATACAGAAATGTGTTAAACCTTTGTCCTGGTCATTTTAAACATTGCTCACATTGCTCTAAATTTGATTGTGTATAACTAGAGGGTCGGGCCGCTACGCGGCCCTCCCGTCTAGTAGCCTGGCCCGCACATCGGAGACAGAGACAGAAGAGCATATAGACGTTCCTTGCAACACCGGTGCTTGTTTCTCGCACATGATTTGGCAACGCGCAAAACGAAAGAGAAACTTAACTGCAGCATGCAAACCGAAAGCGCACACATACACTTTGCCAATTGTATATATAGATAGATGTACTATAAGACTTAATGCAACACAGTCAGCTCAGTGATTTAAAGTGCAGTGTAATAAATGTACCACTACAGTAGATGAATCCAGTATATACCGATTAACTCACATTGAACATGGACTGTTGTGTGTGTATTAGATGTCAGATCTCTGTTGCCGGATTGTCGTTTGTATAAAACAGCACAAGAGATCTTCTGTCCATGGTGGACATGAGAAGCAGTGAAGGTCCTATCAGATACCAATACTTTGGTTTTATCTTCATTCTCCCACAGTTTCTCCTCAGTGTTGTTAACCAGTGTGGGGGTCCATGTCAGAGTTGGTGGCAGAGAGGAACAGGGGACTGCAGTAGAGCAACTCAGTCTAACTGAGGTCCCCTCACTCACATTCACTGGGTCTTGTGTTAATGTTGGTTTGGGTGGTGTTCCTGGTATGAAAACATACGGACTAAGTATTACACATCAGCACTTAATTCCATAATTTCATTTATAATGCAGTATATCCATAATAAATTCAGTCAAATGATAGGTTCAAATGTTTAATTATACTGTATGCTTACGTCTAACCGACACCTTCAAGTGTTGTGGAAAATTTATTCTAAGAGCGTTGTTGCATTGTAGTCTGAAGTAATAATCACCACTGTATCCGAAATCCAAGTTGTTCAGGATTGTGGTGCAGTTCATATCACTTAAGTTTCCAGTTAGAGTTCCACTTAATCTCGGTTTAGTTTGACGTTTGTTTGAAGATGGGTTAGAGTTACCAAATACCTCGTCGCCAATTTCACCTATTTTCCATATCCCTGTACAAGTGTGATCTAAATCGTTATTGAATTTCGGTTGAATCGTAAAGGAACAAGGGATCGTCAGACAGGATCCTCTCAGAACCTCCATACTCTGAGGCACAAAGAGTTCAAACTCTTGGCACAGGGAATCTGAAACATAAAACACAAGTCTTTCAATGGGGACTGGTGAAAAATAAATGATAGATTGTTACTTATTGACACTTATTTACATTCAGACAGATTTGATAATAATAATAACCTTCAACTTCTTGGTAAATCTGTTAATGGCTTAGGTCCTTCCTAAATTCCTACGTGGTTAACATACATGTTCACTGAATACGCACCGAGCAGATCCCTTAGATCATCAGATAAATATTTCCTCATTATCTAGAATAAATTCTAAGTTATGGTGCCATGGTCAGACTCTCTATATGCTCTACCACTTGAATTAAGGTCTGCTACAACAGTATTCTTCTTTTAAAAGTAGACTGAAAACATAGATTTTTGATTAGGTGCAAAGAGTGTTGTTATCTTATCCTTTTATTTAATTTCAATACATCCTTATCTTATGTTTGGTCTTATCTATAATTATGTAATAACTTCTATGTTCCTACTATCACTTATCTCCATAGCGGATGCCATTTCTGAGAATACCTTGTTGTGGGCTGCATGACCTAGTTTGTCATGAATTTATTTTTCAGAGACACCACTTCCTTCTCTCAAGACCCCTTTTACTGAGAACTGTAATTCAAAAAGCTGTGCAATTACCACTATCTAGCCTGGCGTGGCCAGACTTTCGCACTGGCAGATTCGTCTGATTTTCCGGGCTAATCACTATCTATCTGTACCGTTGTAAGTATTATGCATGTTTTAAAAGTATTGTTTTTAAGGCCACTAGTACTAACTGCACTGCACATCTGGAGTGTTAATTTCTACCAGCAATCCCAGAATGCAGTCACTGGTGTATACAGTAACTTACCATGCAGCAGGCATCCAATAAGGAAACATATCAGAACTCCAGACATGTTTCTCTGTCACTGAAGCTCTTTGTCGGAAGAGGAAGAAGCTTGAGTTGTGAACAATTCTGGAGAGAGCAGATAGAAGAGGTGAGATGTTACATAACACATGGTTGTTATTATGATCATATCAATACTACTAGTACTAATTATTATTATATTATAGTAATAATACATTCAGATACAAAGACCAGCATTTGTTCCTCTATTTGTACTCAAATAGTACCAATTGCACACTATTCTGAAAGTATTTCCTGTTGGCCCGATGGTATATGTTTTTTGTATTTGTTTATTTAGCAACTTTGACTTCCCTGGTCAGAGGTAAAGGCACTGTTCTCTAAAGTACTAACTGCTTGTTCTTGTTTCTGAGCAGCTGAGAAATGTTGTTTTCACAGCTCAACCCTTTTAACGGTTTACAAAGTTAGACATAGAAGGCTACTGTAGAATTTGGTGGTTTTCCCCTTGTTTGTGAAAACGTTATTGATCCTGTTTTTAAACACACCATCAGTTACACAGAAAACCAACACAGTTCAATGTATACACTATGTCAGGGGTAGGCAAACTTAGGCACGGGTGCCAACATTGGCACAGGGGAGGGTGATGACTGGCACAGTGGCATAAGTGTGAGAGAGAGGATTTGTATTTTAAAATAAACTAAAAAGTCCCCTCACATCTGTATGCAAATGACATCCTGTACATTATTCAAACTCTGTCTCTATCTGGGGAGGGAGTCTGGGAGATAGGTGGGTATTGCTCTGAATCTAATGATCATTACATCCTGATTTGAATGAAAGAAAAAAAAAAACGTTGTTATGCATATATATAATATATATATGCATATCAAAATATGTATGTATGTACACAGCAGCATCTGAAGGAAGAATCTTTGTGATAAAAGAGAATGCATTCATCCAATGCTTAAAGACATTTAAACTATGCAACCTTAATAATATAAAAGGCATATCAGTCAAGTAATGTACAGTACAGTATGCACTGCTGTAAAACAGATGATCTGAACAACACTTTTATAACAGGTTTATAACAATCTTTCTTTTGCTTTAAATACGTGACCTTAAATTAATGAATTTCCATCATGTTGAAAGTGTTATATATTATACTTACGTTAGCTCTGTCGAGTAGATGGGTGGTTGAATTGAGAAACGAAGTTCCTTACAAGTGAAGGTGCCTTGTCAACTCCCATGTGTGACCCAGAATGAGGAACTCAGATATGTCATATAGGGTTCGATTTGTACACTTCACCACATGACAAATAACTGATCTGTAAGTTCACACTACTGTAGATTTGCTATTTTAGTATTTTTTTTCCTAATATACATATTTTAATAGGGATGCCAGGGTCAATGTAGTTCACATATTTATTTTTAATTAAATTGTAAATGTCTGATATTATCAACCTTAAATATTGAACATTAGACAGTCATTAGGATATGCCAAAAGGAAATGCTTGTATTTAATTTATTCTGACCAGAAGCAAGGATAAAACATATCCCCATTGGCCATGCATAAAAATGAATGACCAGGGGGTATATCAAATGCATGGATTTTTGTTTTTTTTCTCCATTCTGCTGTGACTGTGTGGATAAAAAAGGGCTATAATTTTGGAGGCAAAGTTGCAAAAACTTAAATATACTATCGTCTTAATTAGCGTAGTATAATATTGTCTGTCAACACCTGTTTGTTTACTTGACGTTGAAAGATGGATCAGACAACAGAAACGTATGTGTTTTGGCCGTAGGCCTTCGCCAACGGCCGAAACACATACATTTCTGTTGTCCGGTGACTGCTTGTTACGTCCCAGTTGGTGCTCTAGGATGAAGGGACGGAAACATATACCCAAATTACATAACTGAGACGGACAGAGGTTGAGGTGAACTGAAAGGTTGTTTATTAACAAACTAAAAGGTTAACAAAAATAAATGAAAGCCAAGTAACAATACAGGGAGGGTCTGGTGGTGCCTAAGGAAAGAATGTCATAAAACCAAAACTCACTATCTAAATAAAATAAAGATCTTACCTACCCGAAGAGAAACAAAATCCTTCCTACTCAATAAACAATAAACAGAAACTATAATGGGTGGCACTCACCTCTATACTAGTGGGAATGAACAGGAAATTACCTACAGTACGTGCAAAATGTACAGGGCACCCAAGAGCTAAACTACCCTCCCCTGTAATTACGTTTGGCAAAATCAACAAGTCTTTACTGAAAAGGAATTGGTTTTGGACTGGTGGAGCAAACAAATGAATGGTGGAAGCATGGCAGTGGAAAGAGAAAGATGGCTGCCGTCACGTCACAGGTGCTTTATATCTGATGATGGATGGAGGTGATTGGTGGACTGATGAGGGGAAGGACCAACCGGTGGTGAGAGGTGGAGTTGAGTTGACTGAATGGGCTGGACCTGGGAGTGAGTGACAGAGAGCAGCAGGCAGAGAGTAGCAGGGAGAAAAACACCATACACAGTCTCCCCATAACCATACACGTAACACTGCTGCTGCTGCAAATTACAAATAAAATACTGAAGAGACGTTCAACTTAGTTCAACTGAGTGCGGTCCATCTTTCGAAGTTCTGTGTTACTGGGAATCTTCTGCACCAGTCAGAGGTTAGACAGTTCAGCCCTTTTTAGTTGAGCATGCCGAGCGGGCCTTTGAAGTGACGTAGGATGAAGTGAGGATGTAGAATGAGCACAGCTTTGTTTGGTGTGTTTTTTAGGTGAATTGTCTACGTTCATAAATGATAATAGTCTGACAGTAGGGGTTGGTCATTACCGTACAAGGTGGCCAAGGTTAAATGGTTTCATTTCAAAAGTTTACACACAGCATTGAGATTTCCGATGAGTCGCAAAGGCGGGGTGTAGCACAAACCTAAGGGCCCTAAACACAGACAGTCTCTGTGGGCCTTCCTCTTCTCTTGAGCCGTATCTCTCATGCATCTGAGGAGGGCCATAGGTTTCATGATGTTATTTTTTTAATAATGTTTATATATAATGCCTATGCTCCAAGCTAGATTCCCACACTTCCTACTTATTGATATCTGCTGCTGCTACGTGATGTATTACACAAAAGTCTGAGGTACTCTGCTTAATGTTTTGAGTACACACATGATACTATTATATTTATACTGTGTATACTTATAAATGTCTTTAGTTGGGGCATTTGAGAGGCAGCCATGTCTGAAAGTGTTGTGAAACAGAGGCTGGCGAGGCTATGTCTGAGGTGGTTGCCAGTACCTCAACTCATCTAGTGGTACACAATCCCTTTCTCAATCTTGTGGCGACAAAATGAATGCATAACTTTTGACTACAGGCAATGACTCCTCAACCTTTGTTGACTCATCATAATTTGTTTGGGCCTTTCAGTTCCTCCAAGTGCTTCTGAAGTATTGTGAAATGTCCTTCCTATTTTAAAAAAGACAAACAAACAAACAAACAAACAAACAAACAAACAAAAAAAGTCTCATCATATCATAGCCTGTCAAGCTGGATGGCACTGGTGCCAGGCTTTCCATGTGTTGTTCTGCAAACTGACCACTTGTGAGAACCAGTCAACTAGGGATGGTTAAAAATGTATGATCCAAAATGTTTACGGCCACAGAATTAAAGTTATATATGCGTACTGTGCTTTATGTGATAAATTATGAACAATGTCTGAAGATATAAGGGTATTCTACAGGGTCGAAAATACATCCCTTTTAGCTCAAATATTACACAAAAACCTGTAAAGATGTATTTCAAATATATTTCAAATACATTTATCAGAAACAGTGTCTATCCCTGCAACCAAATATTGACTGAGGTGACAAAGTGACATGAAGTCTGCAGCAGTTTTGTTTCATACTATGGTTGATAACCCTATAGTTTATCTGGGAACCCATCATAAAAAAGGAAAAAACATCGCCCTCTGCTGTTCATGAGAGATTACCCTATAGTTGACCGGATTCACAAGAACTCACAAGGACCCCCTTCTGTTTTTACACCACACTAAAATATATTTGTCGAAAATAGCCAATCTTGTAGATCTGCTACGTTCGCTGAATGTTATATCCAGTATAGTGATGCTTGGGTTCAAGGGGTTAAGTTTAGGCTTGTGTTTGGTGTGGTTATGGTTAGGGTAACAATCTAGGGAGTACCACACACTTCAGTGTCCTCAGACTCCATTTCAAAAGTCGACCAGAGGACTCTACTGTGGAGAACTGCAGCTCCAGAGGGCTAGCACAACCAGGGACCTTATAGTACTGAATCAGCAAGCAAAATAACCTGGGATAGACAACATGAGCAAAATAAACACAAATGGCTTGCCTTTAGTAATTCATTGTTAGTTAGGTACAACGAGGTGTGCAGTTTGAAAACTGCTATATATAAACTGTTATATAATGATGCATTAATACGGACAGACACCATTGAAATTATACTTTAGCTGAGCAGGATTTCTCCCACAGCATGCATTTTGTGTGTTGTGCTCTCTGGGAACATAACAGAAATGTGTGACCAACATGATAAACAGAGAAAGATATCCACAATGGAGTGCTGGAGAACTTTTAATGCCCTGGATACATATTAGGGGCCAGATAATCAACATAGTATTGTAAAAAAAAATATGCAGTTGTGTCTAATTTGTTTTGCACAGCCCTTTAAACTGGCAGACTGTGGGCTGGGTCTGTCTCCTTTGGCCAAATTAAAATAGTGATCTATTGTATATAAACACTTCACCAATAACAACAACAGTGTTTCACAAGAACACTGTTGTAACTAAAGAGATTCAATCAAAGTGTTTTTTCTTTCACTTGTTTTACATGCATACATAGAGTTTCCTCTATGACCCAATGTTCTTGCTCCAGGTCTCATCACAGTTACTTCACCAGGCTTTTGTGGCTGGAGGTGCTTCTGTTTTGTGAGCACAGCTCATGCACAGCATGAGCTGTGATTGAATTGGTCTACTCTTAGGGAGACATAATGCATGTGCATACAGTATACATACACACAAACCATGTTCTAGACAACTTGGCCTATGGCCACGCTGTAAAAGGTTTAAAACTCTACCAAACGTGTAGGAGAATGAAAAAATAAGCTGCCATGAATCACTTTATTTCAAATTCACATGACTGTGAAACTGTTTCACTTAAAAAAGCAAAGGCACACATTTACAAATTGGACAATATAACCACCAGCAGACAATAAATAAAACAGAGCGCCTCCTGTCACAATGCATCTACAGTACGTATAGATTTTTTTTTAGCAATTGTTCTCTCTCTCTCTCTCTCTCTCTCTCTCTCTCATTTTACATTTAATCAAGTCATCGGATAATGGCGTTCATGTTGATTGACATACCCTGATGAGGGTGAAAACCAAAATATTGGAACGGAGTACCCATGCCATCTTCATTTTTGCAAACCATGTCACTATACAATAGGGCTTTATATACTTTACTATATACAATTGTTTTTGATAGTTAGAACTTACTGTAGTACAGCCAAAGTTCAGCACAATACTACACCGTTTGCATGGCTGGTCATGTACTTTAAACATTATAGGCTGGAGTGAATCCCAGTGCCCAGGATGATTCTTAAAAATCTGTACAATAGTGTGGTTTGCATTTAGCAATAGATGCAATACCCAGGGAACCACAGTTGATCATGTATGTGTGTGTGTGTGTATATATATATACAGTATATACACGTAATAAACACAAAAAGCACAGCCTACATGTGAAAAGCTAGTCAGGGATGTTTATACGTGTATGTACACATACTGTACTTGCACACAAGTAAATCACAAGCCATCAAAAACAGAAGGACACTGGTCAACACTGACATCAGAGTCTATGTCCTGCAGTGCTTCTCAAATGATATTACACTCGTACCCAAAAACGTACATGGATCAGGATGGACCCAATATAATTCCTTACATAATACTATTGATGTAATTGTTAGTCAGCAACCGTGTTCAGGGTATTCTGCAACCCAAATTCAGGTCTTGAATCAATGGTTGAGAAACAGCACAATACAGGTTTTTTTGCAGCACAATACTTGCAATACAACCACGATCCTTAACAAGTTCATGTACCTGGAATGAAGCGGTCTTGGGGTTTATGTTTTGGAGCAATGCAGTGATGGACAATAGTGTAATGTCTTCCTCCTCGGAAATGGCAGATCTAGAAGCTCACAGCGCAAAGCATTGCAACATTTGTGAGCTTGTACTTCTGCTATTTGTGCTACTTTATTTTTTATTTTTTTCACCTATAATGACAGGCCCAAAATAGAGATGCAGGGTTGGAAGTGGTTAACAAACGGTCCAAATGCTCTTATGGGCCCCTTGTGAGCAGTACAACTACTGTACATGTAACTAAATGCTCTGTTCAAAGCCAGTTAATAATTTCTATCATTGCAGTGTATTGAGAAATGAGACAGACCATGCATAAAAGTAAACATGGCCATACAGCTAACAAAACAGATTGTTATTTTCAACATAACCAAGATTTTTTTAAATTGCATTTCACCATTAAAAGTGGGTCTGTGTCACCAAAGCAAATATATAGGTAATATCTTTGAAGTCATAGAACTACATTATTGTTCAAAAACACCCACCATACTGTACTGTAGTACTGTTGCTTTGGTCCGTGCAATTCATTATTGTGAATCGACGAACCTGGACATTGTAATCTCATACAGTAGCAACTTTATGTAGTGAAGGTGAAAGCTTTTTCCATCTCTGTGCCCGTGCATCACGTGCATTGCCTTGTTTACATGACCAAAAGACATGCAAGCTTGGTACATATTCCTGCCAGTGCTATGCCCTGTACCAAGGTACTGGCATTACAACAGGAGCTGGTCCCCAAGTGCTGCACAGTGGCTGTTCACTGCTGATGGGGTAAATGCAGAGGATACATTTCCCTAAGGGGACAATAAAGTATCAAATCATATTAAATCAAGTCAAACTAGAAAAAGTGCTCCTCGGAGCACAGGTCTCCGCCAGGTCACGTCGTTATTGTGGCCTCCTGGTGGCGCTATAATAGGACAATGTGAAAAGGGTGGCATTTCTTCCTCTGCCTAGTGGGAATGAGCGTGCATTCATGATTTGAGGCATTTTGTTGCAAAAATGTGTTTTGCTAAATTAGACCTGCTGGTGGCGCTATAACAGGGCAATGTGAAAAGGGACAGATCCGTCTTGATCACATGACTGTAGAGATACTGTGTACCGATTTGCGTGATATTTGGATAAAATCTGTAGGAGTAATATCCAAAAATGTGTTTTGCACAAATCGGCCTCCTGGTGGCGCTATAACAGGCCCATGTGAAAAATTTGGGGCAGAGGTTCTGCTGTGGCATCGAGGGAGTGTGTGTGTGCAGTTTCACAGCGACTGGGGCAACGGTGGCGGAGATTAGCTGGTAACAGACAGAAGGACGGACGGACACACACACACACACGGACGGACGGACGGAGGGTAAAACATACTCTCTCGCCATGCCTTCGGCCTGGTGGAGACAATTACTGTACAATGTCCATCACAGTGATTAAATACACTGACCAAAACAACAGTACTGGTCTGGTACTCGTTTTATCACTTTTTTGCACAACATCGGAGTTCTGTGACTTCTGGATATGAGCTACAATGTATTAGTTTTGCTAAGATGGACCCCCCCGAATTTTTTTTATAAAATACAAATAGTTCGATAATCTACAAAAATGTAAATCATTCAAAAGAATGCTCACAGCACGTCACAGTGTGATGCATTGTGAGCTTGTAAAATCAGCTAGTTTCACGGGACGCCATTGTACAACAAAGTAAAAATAGGGCTTAAGTGGGTAAGTAGGTAGGAGAATTTTAGTTTTTTTGGTGTTTGACTTGTCGTTGGCTATGTTGACAATGACAAAAACATTTATGCCGGCATTATGCTTTAAGAGACAGATCTAAAAATGGGTCGTTTGTGGAGCACCCTGGTAGCACTTTGAATCTTTAGAAAAAGATTATAATTTAGTTTGGATGGGAATTTGATGATGTATCCTTAGCTAACATATTTTCTATCATGCTTTGTCCCACATTCTCCATGCATATCTACACTGTCGACACTCCTTTGGAAGAGAGACATTGTATTGAGCGAGTCCTACAGTCTGCTGATGAGTGCTACAGGACGGCTGATTGGATGGTGTGCCAGCGGGCGGTCTCCATCTGAGTGCTACAGGACGGCTGATTGGATGGTGTGCCAGTGGGCTGTCTCCATCTGCCCCTTACTACACATGTCCTTCCAGTGTCCCTGTCCTGCTTCCAGGGCCTCGCTGCCAATCAGCACACGGCCCAGCACGCTGCTCTTTGTGTAGAGACGCCCCTGTTGGCACAAAGACATCTCAGTGGATTGAAGTGAAAAATTAATCATGTTTTTAAAAAAAATACTTATTTTCTTTCCATGAAGCCTTGAATTCATGGAGATTTCTTTGTTTTTTTGTTTTTGTCGCATTCCTATTGGCTTTGGAATGTGACAAAAACTAATAAATCTCCAAGAGTTCAGGGCTTCATGGGGTGTGTAATTGATAGAAAATATGATTTTTTATGGGGTGAACTACTCCTTTAATGTAATGGTTCTTAACTTGAGTCATTGCTATGTTGAAAATAACCAAAACAATATCATGCATCAATAAACAATTAACACATATATTCAGTATTTAATCTTTACCTTGCCTCAGATAGTTTTCCCAGGGCCTGGAAGACTGCCTATGTGAATCCAAATCAGCACCAATGATGATTTATTTATTTATGATTATTATCGTCCAATTTCCAAGCTTCCATGTATGGCAAACATTTAGGTCATTGTTCCAAGTCATTGCTCTCTTGTAACTAAATTCTTCAATCTGGTTTTAGATCAAATCATAGTACAATCACTGATGTCAACTTTGTTACAAATGACATCTTAACTGCTTTAGACAGGAAGAAGGATTGTGCTGCCCTTGTTGTTGTATTTTCTAAAGCATTGATACAGTAGAGTCTCTTGAAAGTAGATGAAATAGGTCATTGTTTTTTGTTTTTCTTCAAGGCACTTGGGAAATTACATCTCCATGATTTTAAATCAGTATGTTAATCCTTAACTCAATCAAATGATTGGCTTGTTCTTGAGGTCAGTTGTATTAGGTCAGAACTTGACAAAACTGGCTTTTCATTTGCCGCTACAAGTTCCTGGAACTTGCTACAAAGCACTTTCAAATTGGACTCTCTCCCGTCTCTTAATCAGTTTAAGGCCAAGACCAGAGACTTCTGTGTATCTTCATGTGTCTGTTTTGTTGGATTTATACTGTGATTCACTGCTTTGTAATGACCTTGTTTTATTATTATCGGTTGTATTTATTTATTGTATGTTGTGCACTCGACCCCATCTGAAAGATGGTCTCTGAGTTTAAATAAAGGCTTGAAATTGAAATTGAAAAATAAAATCTGGAGAGATCTATTCACCCACATTTGGTTTCTAATACACTGGTTTAAGAATGACTTCTAGAAAGCGAGGCACAGGGCAACAATGTTTTGGTGTAATCTATAACAGTTTCCAAGTACTTGCCTCAGCTATGTTGCTTTCAAGACAATAACATCTTTGGTGACCTTGCATGGGGCATTGGACATTACTGAAACACTTGCCAAGGTGGCCAAGTTAGTATTTCTCTCCCAATCAATCATATGCTGCTGATGCACCTTACTCACTCACTCACTCACTCACTCACTCGCTCTCTGCGGCTTGGAGAGCCAACTCGCTCGCCGGTCTTGGTTCCTCCCAAAGCGAATTACCATTTGAGACACAAACAATTTCCGGGTTAAGCTGGAGGACCGAGTGTGGAGTGAGCGAGTGATTAGAGATTTGGGTATTGGAATTTGGCTACTCAGTACTCACTCACTCACTGCTGGTAATGCCTAGGCTATCATAAGCCTAAAGATATGGTTTGACATTGAAAATGAACATGGGTGCATCTAGCAGCCACGTCTAGGCAATTAGACAGATGACCTTTGAAGCTCATACCTGCATGACAATGAACTCCAGGACCAATGGCAGCTGAGTGATGTCACCAGAGGGCAGGTCAAAGAGGAAGGGGGCATTCCATACAGGGTTGTGGCTCCCTGCTCCTTTTGTCTCCTTGTTGCCTATCACCTTGCCGTCCTGACGCAGGTTGATGATAACATAATGGTCTGTGGGAAAGACATATCAGCCATTATTATCAACCCTTGTATGTGTATTAGGGATGGGACAATAATATGAAAATTGCATGTCACGATTATTGTGGCACACTGGTCGGTTTGCAACGTTGACACACAGCATTAGAATAGGTACTGTATCACTAACAGACTAAAAGCATGGACTTATCCAGTCTAGGACATTTCAACAAGGCAATTCAAAGTGCTTTACACAAAACATAAAGCACATTAAGACACATGTCTTAATGCAAAAGAAACACATAAAGGGACATTTGAAGTAAAATAAAACAGAAAGATTGCGTGCAGTACATAAAAATAAAAAAAATCTGTAAAAGGCAGCGACAAACAGAAATTGCTTCAGCTTTGATTTAAAAGAACAGAGAAAGACCTGCACAGTTTCCAAGGAGTTTGTTCCAAATATGTGGTGCATAAAACAGCTTCTTCATGTTTTGACTCTGTGGGGACAAAAAGCAGACCTGTCCCAGATGAGCTGAGAAGTCTGGTTCATAATGTACTGTAGCTGTAGTAGCTACAAGATCAGAAATGTATTTTGGCCCTAAACCATTCATTGCTTTATACTGTGTAGACAGACAGCAGTATTTGGAAATAAATTATTTGACAGACTGACATCAGGGACACCACAACAATGGTGATGTTTCGGTTCACAATACTTCACAGATCTTGGAGTTGGTGAGAGATCTCATTACTGTAGCACCTGCATGGAACCTGGACACAAAAAGAGTAGTTGTCGTCCGAGTGTGCCAGTTTACCGCCCTCAGACTAGAGGCTTAACCACATGAACTAAAGTAAGCCCCTATCCCTATTCTGAGCAAGTCAAAATAGGTGACCAGTAGGCAAAGAATTATGAACATTTGGCGGAAGGAACCCTAGGCAAAAATGGATGAACATTAGGCGAACATTCTGCCGATTTACAATCTAGCTATTGACGTAAAATAAAGTATATAGGGTTTAAGTGGTTGAGAGTGTAAAAGGCTCACTAGCACCCCCCGATCCCCCCAGATCAACCAACTTAGCCTGTTAGCCATCCTTAGATCCCACACTGCTTCCAATCTCATGATTTTAATTTGACTTGTTAGGCAGGGCCCGGCATTCTGTCAACATTTGGACTGTGGATTGTGCATGAGGGGAAGAAAAGGATAAGTAATAGAGAAGAAAAGGAACAAGAAGGGTTGAGTGACACAGGCATGTTAGGTCACCCAAGAGGAACTAATATGCACAACACATTAACTGCACAACAAGTCTTGAATAGGAAGTTACGTAATCCCTTCTGAGGCAAGACTCTTATCTACAGCTCATAAGAAGGGTTGACCAGGGGGCAGTGGTGGAAAGTAACTAAGTACATTTACTCAAGTACTGGACTTAAGTTTCTTGAGGTAGCCAAGGACTTCAAATATCTCGATGCATCGTCTAATGAAATGCGATCTATAAACATTACCTGGAATGAACTACCCATTGGAACCATACATTGCTCTCTGAAACCTCACCCAATGTCCTCCTTGATGACCTCCCCTCTTTAGACCTTTCTCATTGTCCTCACTTAAGAAATATTATTTTCCCTGTAAATCCTCCCCCCCCCCAAAAAAGGCAATTCACGGTTGTTGCACAAATGCCACGCATCTGCAAAAAGGATGTGTGTTTCCATATGCTTGTGAAATTATACTGCAGCTGTTTCCAGGTCTCACTCAACACCATTTAGTACTTTCAAACCAGCTAAATAAATGGAACAGCGAACGTTTCTTTGATGTATTGTTTCCTGGCTCTCCAGCAGCATGATGGGAGCAGAGCTGTATTACACATATGGTGAGATATGATACAGGGTGTAAGGGAAATGACGCCCGGCTGTTCAGTTCCTAATCACATTATACTGTACAATGCAATGAGGGAACTAGTCCCTGATTAATGACAGAAAAAAATGGACATGGTGGCTGTAAGCCTCATGACAATGGATTTCTATTGATTGCGTTAGGAACAATTCTGCTTCACTGTACAGGACAGCTAGGAGTGACAGAACAGAGTGGGTAGAGAGAAAGGGAGTGAACGGCATGTGACATACGTGTACTGTCATGGACATCATTCGAATGCATGACATCACAAATGTGTGCTGGAGCTGATGAAACATAACAAAGAGGATTGATTTGAGCATCAACACACTGTGGAGATTTTGAGCATAAAGCTTCACAAAATACATTTTTAACATTGTTTTCCTTACTGTAATTCATAATACATTCCTGTTGTTAAAGCGATAGCAGTAACATCTGTAAAGCAATTTGCAAATATTGTCAATCATCTTCATCTGTCGATGGTGTGCTCTGTGAGCGAGCAACAAGACGTATTCCATTCACACCCTCATTGTATTGCTATTGTATTGTCAAAATCATACTTTTAGCACTCAAATGAACACATAAAAAGTGGCTTCTGCCAATCTCTTCTCTATATAAATTAGTTAAAGTTCTCTGTGTGTGGGTCTCTGTTGGTGTCTCTGGACAAATGCCCATTTATGGATAGTTTCCTGACATAGATAGTACTGACGCCATTGACCGCCCTCCCAAGAACTTTGTGGCACTTTCACCTACGGAATACCAGGCAATGAGGACCGATATGTTTAGGCAGGCACACACAGTGACAGCGCTGACGTCATAGAAATAACATCATAGACAGGCCTCCAAGTACTCTGATGAAGCAGGCGAAGTGGATATTCCACCAATTCCACATACTGCAGGCAGTGGAGGCGGTTCTATTGCGTAAGAGAACTTCCATCAAGCGTAATATAAAGCCTAATTTATACTGTGTGGGCCAAGCTGTGGTTCATGGCTCATTAAACTATTGGAGCTATAATGAGCCATGAGCCACACAGTATAAATTATTCTTAACATAAATACAGCAAAAAACCCAAGACATTGTCATCACATGCCCCAGACAGAAAGATGGAGAGGGAGCTAGTGCATGCCTCCTGGTGGAGGTTTTTATTTTACTGAGTGCACCTTTCTAGTTCTGACTTCTGTAACTCCCTCCTTACTGGCCTCCCGGCATGTGCACTTAAGGCGCACCAAATGATCCAGAATGCTGCAGCACGCTTGGTCTTCAACCAGCCAAAAGTTTCACATGTCTCCATCCTTCTCCGCTCCCTTCATTGGCTCCCCACACAGAGTACAAAACACCGATGTTGGCCTACAAAGCAACAAAAGGCATGGCACCCCCACACCTTCACAGCCTGATCCAACTACAAACTACAAACCATCCCTCTCACTCAGATCAGCTAATACAAGGAAGCTGTCTGAACCTTCCTTAAAACACCCTGGACAACGCTCCACATGTCCCAGACTCTTCTCCCTCCTGGCTCCTAAACTGTTGAACAAACTCCCCTTTGCTGTTAGAACTGCAGATTCACTGCCAATTTTCCGGCGTAATCTGAAGACTCACCTTTTCAGATGACCTTAGCCTGTAGCACTTGACCTAGTTTTGATGACCATGCAGACTTATGCAAAGGTTAAAATGTAATTCAGATAGCAGATTATTTAGGTAAATACTAAATAATAAAAGTAATAATACAAAATAACAAAATAATATGTTTACCTGGTATCCTATAGTTTCAATGTACAGATTAATATTTTGATTGCATATTGTTTACACTGTTGCTAGGTTCTTGGTTTACCTGTGATCCTAGTTTACTGAGTCTGAGGCACTACACCATGCCATTTGATGTATGCGTGTACCATTGTAAGTCACTCTGGATAAGAGCGTCTGCTAAATGCCTAAATTGTAAATTGCAGTTATTATTACTATTGTACCTTCTATCTTTATTTGATTTGTGTTTTATTGTTATCCACACACTGTTGAGGAAGCTTGAAGTACAATACTGTATTGCATGTGTGCAGTATGTGACAATAAACACCACTGAACCTTGCATCTAGAGCGAGTGTGTCAGATTACTCGAGTGGTACCACTTGGGTGATTTTGTCAGATCTTCCACTCCTCTGGCATCCAGCTGGCATAGATGTAAAACACCTCAGAGAGGCCATATATCAGAGGAGACGTGGTTGTCCGCTCTACACTCTCCTCAGGCCAACGGTGGAGGTTGGCAGTGACAGTACAGCACACATGAAGGGAATAATGAATGATACAGTTTGCAAGAAAAACGGAAAATGTAAAAAACAAAATAAAAGTTGTTCAAAGAGTTGAAAACAAGATTTGCTCATAATAATAATCACAAAGATTATTATTATTAAAGATTAAAGATTGAATTCATTTATTAGCCAAAACGTTTTGTACCGTATGTATATGTACAGCATATACTGTATCTTTATTTGTTTTATTTAACCTGTTTCTATCTCTTTCCCTTTGCTCTCACTCTCACAACTCTCCTCTCTCTTCTCACGGAATTCTACAAAATGATGGAGTGTGCACAAAAAAAAACAATTTCACCCACTTCTTTATACCTGTCAACCTGTGATGTGACAAATGAAACAGATTCTGATTCAGTTAGAGCATGTAGTAGAGTATCACATAATGTTTTGTCTGCAAACTTTGTTTGTGACCTCCATGGCCTTACCTGGCACCCCCGGCATCCGTGTGAGCTTGGCCAGGTTCTCTGCCTTTCGCACCATCACCTTGATGCGCTGGGCCAGGGTCTGGTATTGGAGCAGGATGAACAGTTGGCCCAGGGTCCGTGGAGCACACATGGAACTCTTCCTTTGACCCAGCGACTCCTGTGAGCTCAGGCTCTGAAAAGAGGAAATGTGGAGAAATATTGAGAATGGTTGAAAGCAGGGTTGTCTATTTGACCATTTTTTATTTAATGTTGAAATTATAATACATTTTTTATTGTTTGGGATTCGAACCCGCAACTCGCTGTTTAGAGACTATATGTGGTATGCGCCTTAACCACCATCGGCAACACTTAATTTTTCTATTTTTCAATTTTTTTATTAAAGATATATATATTTTTTTATTTATAGTGGAAAGTGAAGATCGTAGGGAACGGGACCCGGACCAGCGATGCACTGTAAGGCTACATTAGAGCCTAGTTGCCAGGGCCGCTAGGCCAGCAGTCCGGGCCTTGATTCTTCTTGTAAAGATATTTTGGTGGGGCATTTTGTAGCCTTTATTGACAGTGACACAGGAGGGAGACAGAAAATCTGGAGAGAGTAGGCGGATGACATTCATAATAGTCTGGCCGGCTGGTTATTGAACTGGGGACTTGTGATCAGAGCATTCTGTACATGTGGTATGTGTCCTAACCACTCGGCTATGGGGTCACCCCGAGGACTTCAAGGAATAGTTCACCCAAAAAATTACTTGTTTTCTATCAATTACACACCCAATGAAGCCTTGAATTCATGGAGATGTTTTAGTTTTTGACGCATTCCAATCATTTGATGACTGGGTGTATTTCTGGTAGGAGACACAAAGATATTCCTTTGAGTCTCCTACCAGATACATTAGCATCTTTCTGCCGGTAATCAAATAATTGGTTTAGGAATGCCACAAAAAGAAACTCCATGAATTCAATGCTTCATGAGGTGTGTAATCGATAGAAAATAAGTATTTTTTTGGAAGAACTACTCCTTTAACATAAGTTTTTATATAAAATTGTTAAATTGTGATATCACCAAGCATAAATATCAAACATATCGGACAGTCTACATTTCCCCTTAGGAAATGCATGTATTTAATTCAATCTGACCAGAAGCAGGGATATCAAAAGCAGAGGCACATGGATTTCGCCCCCCCCCAAGCAAATCCAACCCTGTGGAGAAGTGTTGGGGATGGAGGAGGAGGGAGAGAAAGAGTTGAGCAGGATGTGTCCTGCAGTTAGACAGATGTTCCCTCATGTCACGGGGAGACTGGTAATGAAGCGAAACTCGAGGTAGGAAGAAAAGCAAAGAAGGTAACATCTTAAAGTACATCTTTCATACTGTAGAATCTACAATATGAAAGATGTACTTTAACATGTTGCGTCTTTGCTTTTCTTTCAGTGAAGATCCATGCTAACAGCTCTCCCTGATATTTAGATTTTGTGTAGCTCAGTATCAGTGTTGGACAATAACCAAGTACATTTACTTGAGCACTGTACTTTACTTGAGTATTTGCATTTCAAGTATTTTTCATATTTCATACTTTCACTCCACTACATTTCCAAGACAAATAATGTGCTTTTGACTTCACTACATTTCTAGGAAGCGAAAAAGTACATTATGCGTTAACCACAGTGAAAATAGCTGATCTACAAGCTCATAACGCATCACAATGCGTCGTGAGCTTGTAGATGTGCTATTTTCACTATCATTGATATTTCTTTGAAAATTTCTGGGAAATCTTTGAATTGTTTAAAAAAATGTTAATACAGCAATGCATCAATATTAAAAATAAAATCTGCAAAACATTGTCGGCAGCCAGACGTTTTCTGCAAGACGTTTCACATTTATAGTTGGCCTAAAGCATATGGTCTCTGTCGGGTGGAAACCTCATATGTCCAAAACTGTTACTTTTCAGGATTCAAATTCAAAAACAGCAAAAGCAGCAGATCTACAAGCTCAAAAGGCGTCACTTTGCGCCATGCTTCGAGCTTGTGAATCTTCTACTTTTGAGTGGCGCTGCAGCTGCAGTATGATCACGTAGGCCGAAAAAACACAAAAAGTTAGAATATGGAGATGGACGGTTTCTGCCCGACAACAGCCAATCCAACTGGGGTCGTTGAAATGAAAAAGGTTGAGAACCGCTGCAGTATAGAGGATGGAAAGAAGTAGTTCACAGAGGGGAGTGGGAGACTGGGGCGAGGAGGGGGACATGGACATGGAACGTTTCTTGCTAGGCCACTAGTGTGTAGGAGAATATCTCTAACAAGCACGCTTCATTTCACTCATTCGTTTCCGTCTGCCGCTTACAATTTGCCTGTGCAACCATCACTCACACTAGGCACTGCGGTTTCAGAGGAGAAACAGTGCCCCGCCTAAACGCTTTGCCAAACAAAACTTATTTAGCTCAATAACATTTCCCATTGTAGTTGAAGATTTATTTTTCAGAGAATGTGGGAAGAATATTTTTTTGTTTTTTTTACATTATAAGATAGATTTTTCAGGGAAATTGTGAGTTTTTGGGAATACCTACTACCCAACTACCGGTATATAAAGTTCAAGTTGCGTGACTGTTAAGCAGCGGTTGACATCAGCGTAAAGCTGCGTTGTGAGGCAACAGTTACATGACTGACATCAGTGTAAATCAACGTTGTATGGTAACGGAGAGAAGGATAGGGAAAGGGGAACCATTGTCTAATGGTATTGTAATCTTTGTAATCTTCTAAATTGTCTAATTTTTCTACTAATTTAATACTGCACTTGTGCTGTAATCTCACTGTAAGTAAGATAGAAATATGAGCAATATGAGGCCATGAGCACAAACATATTACAACGCAACTATACAACGTGGGCGTTGGGCGTTAAAATGACAAAAACTAGCAATGACACCTGCACCTGGCACAAGATAGGGCCCACCGCCTATGGGGCTCGGTCCTGCATTACACAGACTAGGGAGCTAGCAGCGTCAATTCCGTTGCATGTCAGGTCCTATTGATTCCGACATTTGCATTCTCACATACAGCCCCTCCTTCAGGGTTGCAATGCATGCGTGGAAGCAGCTTAAAGAGTTAGATATTGGTCTAGTTGGTAGATAGAATATCATGGACAGTGTATTTTCATTGCAGCTATACTATAGCCTATGTTTTTACAATGTTATCTGGACATTTAAGCAAGGTTAATTGAATCATATTTAGGGAAGAAAAATCCTCAGAAGTCTTAAAGAAAAGAACGACGTCTAGGCGAGGTCAACCATTATCAAGTGAGTGCATTATAAAAGTACAGTATGCGAGTACAGTATTAAACTGTCCCGAGTTTGGCTCAGAACTCCACCACCACCCAAAAGCTCCTGGCTGTTGTTCTGTTGGGCCGTGGCTGCTTTGTAGAACATTGTTATTGAGTAATGCAGCCAGGTCTCTGTGGATGTAACCCAAGCAGAATGACTGACTGAGTCAGTGAGTCATCCAGGAGAAAAGCCAGTGTCATGCTTATTGTACAAACCAAGTCTATTCACACATTGAGCCCATGGTGCTCAGTCGGACATTAAACAGACTTGGTAACGGGGAGTGGACAGTGTCAAGTCTGTTGCATGTCAGGTCCTACTGAGTTGGACATTTGTGTTCTCACATACAGCCCCTCCTGGAAATCACTAGACAAGTTCAGGATTGCAGTGCATGTGTGAAAATTGCTCTAGATATACAGCGGAAGTTATGCTGTATGTAAGACATAGACATACATGTATAGAACAGACATAGCAGTGCTGTACTTCTGTATCAAACACAGAAGAGGAAGTAATCAATTCATGACAGACTCAGAGATGCATTTGTTTGATATGAAGAAGTGTTGCTTATAGTTTCCATAGCAAACATAGCAATAAGTGTCATCAGGTCCCCCAGTAAAGTCAGTGGCTATGAACACAGAAATACTGTAGGAGGCGCTAATGACCTATCTATACTTATTATTATACTTGCAATATACTGCAAAAACTAAATCAAGAGATCAATATTAAATTATATTGTGATACTTTAAACTGTGAATTATGAATCAGTGTATCTAGATAAGTTAGTAGAGTGAACAATTTTATAGAACATAAAATAAAATAAAATAATGTAATTGAATTGAATTAAATAAACAAATTAACTAATTCAATAAATTAATCCAATCCAAAGTACTAAGCATAGCGTAATGGCATCATCAACAGTTATGCTATTAACTACAACTAATATATTCACTTTGATATTTTATATTATTACAATTGCGCTGCGAGTTTGTACATCTGCTATTTTTTTACATGTTTCAAAAATCTTGAAAGTGTTTGAAACATTTTTATAATTTTTTTTTTTTACACAAATATTCTCTTCTGGGGGTCCCTGCCCCTACCACAAAACATTTTCAGATGGGGGGTCCGTGGCCAAATACCTATCATTTTGGGGGTCCTTGGCACAAAATCGTTTGAGAACTACTGATTTAGAAGGCATTTGTAGAATCGGCCTCAGGTCTTAAGAACCATAAACTCAATCTCCTTGCCATCGGCAACTGCAAACCTCTATTCCAAACAGCCGTTCTTTGCTGATTTTCTAGAAAAACGTATGTTAATTATTATTTATTAATCAACAACAGCAGCTGTAACAATGTTCAAATAGCAGTCCATAGCACAGAGAGTGCGTTCTGGAGTAGTTAAAGATGTTAAGCATGCCTGCTTCATCTTAATCCTTCTGGATCTCAGTACTGTGTTTGATACATACCCAGGCCGACGTTTCACTGTCATTAACTTTCTTTGTTCACGGTTACATTTATGTTGCAATTTTTATGACTCTTCTTGCTCTTTCCTTGTTATAACATTATTGTATTTAATAATTTTATTGATTCTGGAAAGCACTAACTGTATTTGTTTTAGTTTTTTGAAGCACTCAAATGTAGTATCATTATGATTTTACTGTCACATGGCCAATGGTAGAAGATCTTAGTACTTGGCAGTGTTGTACTTGGCACTGTTTATACACAGTGGGTACGTCTAACAGTATGAAATGTGATGCAAGATATAAAGAGCATGCACGCTCAGCAGAACACTTCACTATACAAATAAAAGTAAAGTACAGCAGTATAGCTGCAACAGTGTGTTGAATACTAATGAACATAAAAACAAGCTGACTCACTCCGACTGAAGAGCAGCAATATACAGTGGTGGAAAGTACTGTAACTAAGTACAGATACTCAAGTACTGTACTTAAGTACACTTTTTAGGTATTTTTACTTTACTAAAGTATTTCCAATTTTCTACTCCACTACATGTATCTCAAAGGCAAATATTGTACTTTTTACTCCACTACAATTAATTTATTTGAAAACTTTAGTTACTAGTTACTTTGTAGATTTTGATTGTTATTTCAAAACATACATTAACCACTTCAGCCCTATATATATATATATATATATATATTCCGGCTATATTTGAAAATAGCCGATCTGAAAGCTCACTATTTTCAAAGGATTTTTCGAATACATTTTATACATATGAAAACTTGTGAAATCGGACCTTCTGCATATTTTTTACTTTTACTTTTGGTACTTTAAGTATATTCTGATTCTTTGTACTTTTAGTGAAGTAAATTTTGAAAACCGGACTTGAAAAAAAAAAAAAGAGTATTTCTACATTGCAATATCGATACTTTTAATTAAGGATTTTGTTTTTACTTTTTCCACCACTGCACAATACAAATAAAAGTAAAGTAGTACAGCTGCTACATGCAGTGTTGAATACTAATAAACATAAAAACAAGCTGACTCGCTCCAACTGAAGGGCAGTGATACACCATCTGCTCTGACTGTATGTACTGTACTTACTAAATTACTTTAAAACCTTCTCATTCTTATTATTCACGTCACATACCGTCACGTCACAAAACCTTGTATGTTGGCCACAGAAACCCACTTTCAAGCTTCTATCCCTATTTTGGGCATGTAATTATAGGCAAAAACCTTCAAAGATATTTTAAAATGTATCAAAAAGTAGCAGATCTACAAGCTCATAATGATACGTTGTGAGCTTGTAGCATTTTTGCTACTTTTGCCTGGCACGTCATACGATTACGATTAATTTATATTTTTAAAAAGAAAAGAAAAACATAAAGAGATGAAATATGGAGTTTTGTGCCCAAAAGTGACGATATGCAGATTGTACGACCTTTTTTGGTAACAATTGTATTTTTTGGAATCCTCAACCATAAACTGCATAAAAAAGATTATTTGCTCAAAATGCACTGATGTATTTTAAAGAAATAAGTTTGAACTATGTATGAATCTACCTGCTATCTAGCACTGACACAAGCCCCAGCCCTATAATGCCACAACAACCACTCTAATACAGGGATAAAGCATTGATGCAGAGAGCTGCAACTGATGTTATTATTACATTAAAACTAAATGTATTACATGACAGGAGGAGTCTACATTACAACACTGAGTCACAGCCTGCTTGAGATACAGCTACTGTCTCACACGTTTCCTGAGACAGTTCCTAAAGGCAGACCAATCGAGAGACCTACTAAGAGACAGACTGGTAGGATATCTTGCAAGTCAGTAGACTGTTTAATAATAAGTTGATCAATTAAAAGTAAACAACCGGACTTTGACAAGACCAACCTCCCTTTTGTGTGTGTGTGTGTGTGTGTGTGTGTGTGTGTGTGTGTGTGTGTGTGTGTGTGTGTGTGTGTGTGTCCAGCACACCTGTACATACAGAGCCCAATTACATCAACTACAAAACGGAGCATAATCCTTTTTTGCTAATGTGTCTCCTTGCAACGTCCTCCATCTTGACTTTCTCTGTCTCTGTACTGAGCTATAAAACATTCCCAGGACATTTTTTCCACACCCACAACACTAATGGCAAATAATTTTGTCAAAGAGCCAAAGCCCAAAATATCCACTGAGTCTTTCCTGGTATTAACCATCTTCCTCTAAACATGTGTCTTGATATAGGCTAAATACATCATGGCCTGTGTGTTCACTGATGAAAAGACCGAAATGGCAGTAGCTGATCAATCAGCTAAAGTGCCACCGCACGTTGCACTGTCGCCATGAGCAACCTCACCGCGGGAGGACATACTGACACTGATGCACATAAATGCTGCACTGATCAAATGCAATTTCCTCCTGGTCTTTGAGACTAAATAAGGTTATGAGTATGATTAACAAATGTCAGCAAAAACGACTGTAAAAGCAAGGTTATACTCGAAACACACGTATTCACCAAAGAGGCATTAGAAGGATAGAAGTTTCAAGAACACGTTTTATGATCAACTGCAGGACACAACGAGCTGTAATGAACACAACGCTCATGTTCATGGGAGGTCTGAACACTAAAGCGGGAAATGACAACACTAGCGTAACGGGGACAAAGTGACAGGGAGACTGACAAGGCTCGGTAACAATAGGACCCAGGAGGTAAGACAATGACGGAGTTGTTGAGTTGCAGGCAGACTTGAGTGCAAATGATGGTAAATATAAAGTGAGGTGACTACAACTTGACTTGATAAGTAGGGACTACTAAAAGTATAAATAATAGTATTATTCAATCAATCAATCACCATCTGCTCTGACTGTAGGACTCTTACTAAATTACTTCAATCTTAAAACCTTCTCATTCTTATTATTAACATAATAATAACATATCGTCACGTCACAAAACCTTGCATGTTGGAAATGGAAAAAAAAAAACTATGTTCAAATGGATCCAATGTAGCAGCTAGAATGTGAGCTAAACCCAGCAAACAAGCACAGACAACTACTATGACAGAGACAAAATTTAACACTAGTTAAATGTCAAGTTCAAGTTCAAGTAGTCTCATTTTCCATTCAGCCTTATGAATACAGACAAACGTCAACGATAAGGTGTTTCTTCAGGTTCAGTGCACACCAATGAGACAACGCTGGGTGGCAGTGGCTCAGGAGGTAGAGCGGGCCGATGGGAATCGCTGGGAAGGCTCCCAGTTCGATCCTCGGCTCCTCCTGGCTTAGTGTCGAAGTGTCCTTCACTAACACACTTAACCCCTAACTGCTCCCGGTGAGCAGTTTGGTGCCTTGCATGGTTACCTCCGCTGTCAGTGTTTGAATGTGTGTGACCTTGGAGAAAGGCACAATCGAAATATAGAGATTTACCATTTAACAAGGCATACAGACAAAACAATAGCGCAAATAATAACCTGAAGTGGCTGCTGCAGCTGCTCATGCCACAGAGACACACAGACACACAGACGCACAGACAGACACCCGTGTCAGCGCTCAGCGGCAGAGAACGCCCCTCCTGCTGGCTTCCCTCCCGCAAACACAGCCAATTGTGTTCATTGGAACGCCTAGGCTATATTGGTTCACACAGTGGGGTCCGGGGACCCCCAAGGGTCCTTAGGCGAAATTAGTTAATAAAGCGTCACAATCATTTTAACCCCTTTATCCATATTTTATACTTTGGCTATTCAAAAATTGCAGATATACCGAGTGCCACGCTATGAGCTTGTAGATCTGGTATTTTTGAAAAATCGTGAAAATCTGTGCAAATCTTTAAATCTTTTTTTTTAAGGCAAACATTTTTAACACAAATCTCTGCTTCTGGGGGTCCCTGGCAGAACATATTTTCATGTGGGGGTCCACGGCCACATACATATCAGAGAGAGAACCACTGGCCTAGGCAAGCCAGAGGCACCACAGAGAAATTACACCCCAGTCTCCACGGTGGTGGGCAGGAACTTTACCCTGCAACAACCAGACGCCCCTGTAGGACATACTACAGGGGCGTCTGCATATTGGTGCTGTATTCATTACATGCACAAACTCAACCAGGCAAATTACTCCTTTGGTTGACTTCGAGCAAGTGTCCTGCTTTGAACACTACATCAGCACTGATGGCACATGGACCCGGCAGTGACTTTTTATGTTGTGGAAATGAAGAGATTTAATATCAACAAAGATCCTGGGCAGTGTCTACCAGACATTGATTGAACGTGTGCTAACTTTCAATATTGTGTCCTGGTTGAGCCACTTATCTGTGGAGAGCAAAGCCTCCAGAGTGATTAACAAGGGAATCAAAACACACCCAGCTCCCAGAGCTATGAACAGAATGATGAAATCCTGGATGACACATCCCACCCTCTTTACATACATATCTCTTTTGACATGAGGCCCTCTGGCCGAAGGTTCAGAGAGCCCTGTGCACAGAAGTTCTAAAAATATTTCCCCACTGCTATTGCCCAGCTCAACAACAATTGAAGCAGCAGAGCTGAACTAGCTCATGGGACTTTATATTCAATTCTGTTAGTTGCATTTAATTTTGTATTATTTTACCTGTCACTGTCAGTTTAATTCTGCACTATGTTGTCTTTTTATGAGGGCTATGCACTTTGCTATTGCTAAAGACAAATTTTCGATTATTACATTAATGGACAATAATTAATTGTTTTATCTTGAATCTTAGAATTTTTGTTAGTTTGACCTATTGTTTTAACTAAAGCAGGGTCGCCAATTTGCTTTAGAATGCTCCTCAAAAAGCCAGGGCTGACTGACTAAAGTCCATTACATCACACAGACTATAGCGTGTCACCAGCGCGTCATTAATGCCCTTGCTCTCCAGCATTACTAACACAGAGCGTAGGCGAGCTGCCAGCTCGCTGCACTCAACATGTTTGCTCTGCTCTCGTTAACCACAATGTCACCATGTCCAACAACAGTGGAAAAAAAGGCTAATGGGGGCCCTGATTAGACATGACATTCCTTCATGGATAAGATATGGACTGTTCATGCGTTATGCTGCTATGATTAAGGTTCACCGATTCAAAGTGACAGAATCAGCGGTCCGCAATACTTTTTTTCATAATTTGCAATTACTTTGTAGTGCCAACAACAATACTTATTTGGTATCCTCTTAACCCACACATGTACACTGATATGTACACACATAAACAAAGACACATGTACTGTACATGCATTAATATGTACTATTTAGTTTACCAGTCCCTGTCACTGCCAACCCCTTACGCCAGCCGCTGCTTGTGCAGTAGCTGGCGACTCACTGGGAGGGTGTAAGGCATGCGGAGGACCACGCCATCCATCCCAGTTCCCCTCCCTGTTGAACAGACACCCTGACCAACCTGTAGGAGGCAAGTGAAACATCAGAGAACACCTCCCACTCCGCCGGCTTCCCACGCATGAACATGGCCAATTGCCAATTGTTGACCAAGCCATCGAACCCCGGTCTCCACAGTGGTGAGCAGGAACTTTAACCCTGCACCAGCCCATGTTTTTGCCATATTTTTTTGTTTTGTTTTGTCATTTTAACAAGGTAACACTATTATGTTGATTTATTTCAACTTAATGGGTCCACAAGACCAATTTGAAACTAAAAACACCATCACAGCACATCAAAACATGGTTCATGATATATACCTTCTTCAGTCTGTTCTTGAGCGGACTGAGCTCCTTGGTGTAGGTGATAGCGGTGTCTGGCTCCCAGTCCATCTCCCCGCACGGCATCTCCACCACCCCCAGAGCTGCCTCTCTCAGGCCCGAGAAGTCCCTGCTGTAGACCTCAAGTCTGAGGGTACAGCCACGGAGCTCATCCACAGAGCCCACCTGCAGCACAATGCTCTGGCCCTGAAGCTCCGGGCTGAGACTTCGCCGGCGTGGTGCCGTTCCCTGCGGAGAGGGGCAGAGAGGGGGCAGGCTAGCTCTAACGAATACCCCGGTGCGCCTCCGCGTGCCCCCCGACAGCCCCAGGATGTTGACACACAGATTGCTGGCAGAAGGAGAAAAGAGGAGAGAAAAGTGCAGGAGGGGCACTGGCTTGGAGGGGATGGAGAGGGAGCTAGAACCGTACTGCGGTTGATATAGATCGACCTGGTGGCCAGGAGGACTCATGGTAACGACGGGGGTTAGACGACTGCTCTCGTTGAACAGGATGCTGTCTCCGCACACGGTGCTGCGGCGGTCCAGCGCACGGCGGGTTTTAGACACTAGGCTCATCTTGGGGATGGAGGGCAGGGAGGCACGGCCATGGTTGGGGGGCTTGTTGGGAGTGCAGGGCACAGCTGGGGTGCTGAGGCGCCTCATGGGGAAACAAGACCTCGGGGAGGGCTCGCGCCTCGGGGAGCTGGGGTCAAAGTGCAAAGTGGTGAGGTCATCCTCGGAGGGGGAAGAGCTACTTTTGGAAGTGGGAAACTCCAGCACATCGCCCTCCAGTGGCTCATACTGGTGCTTTATGGGTAGAGAGCACATAGAAGGGGTCACAGTGACTTGTTCAACGGGGGTTCCGCTGGGGTAGGGCACGAGCACAGCCTCCTTGTCCTGGGGGGAAGTACTCTTTTTTCTCCCTCTGCGCCAGCACAGGATGCAGCCCAGAACCAGGCAGAAGCAGAATACAGCCAAACCCACTGCAAGCAGCATCTGCATGTGGACTGGACACAACAGAAAGCAACAGGGGGAGGAAAAGAGTGAGAAAGACAGCTGACACAGAGAGGAGGTGACAGAGAGATGTGACAGACCTAGGCATTATTTCTGTGTTCATTATTTCAGTGTTCGCCTACTTAATCTTTCCAGATTTTCCCTGATGGTCTGGCCTCTCCCACCTCATTGAGGGTGTAACCCCTAGTCTTTATAAGCTGGTTGATGGCTCCCTCCTGGTGCCTTTCAGGCACACAATTTGGTTTTATTTGGGTTTTGATTGTGTTTAGATGAGCCTTGATTCATGTTACAAATAGTTTAGGTTAGCCCCTACATACAAGACCATAGGACCCAACACCCTGATGCATCCTTCACTACTGACTTCACACCTGATAGTTGGCTTATGATGAGTTATCTTTAATACATTATTCATTTCCTTAATCTGTTACTGTGTGTACCTCCCTTCTTTGTTATGCTCCTGAACAAACCGGGCTTAACAAGTTTGGGCTCCTGCAATTTTCATCTTAAAAATGTCAACATTTTAGGTGAGTTTGAGTGGGGTCAGGAGCGGTCAGGAGGCCCACAGCGACAATTTCCCTAATGTGTAAGTTAAGATGCATATAACCGTGTATGCAAGCAGAATGGTCAGTGTGGGTTATGAGCTATACGGCTGTAGGGATGATTGTTGATTATAGCTGTGCAGCTGTGCAGCTGTGCCATTTGTGCTGCCTGGCTGGAGCATTACCCATCATCAGCAGTCATCTCACAAGAAGACAATACAGAAGTTTTGCAGGTACATAAATAGTAAACCCACCGCCAGTATGCACATGAAGACTCGGGTACGACTCAGTGTGCTCCATGATCACTCTGTCTCCCTAGTTGTGTACAGTATGTGTGTGACTCAGACTGCTTTATTTTGTTGTTTTGGATTAATACTTGGCTTTGTAGTCAATCTTATAGTGTTAAACATGGATACTACTGAGCATCATGATACTTTGGGTCTCTGAGTTTCTAAAAAAAGACAGCCTGGTAGTACTTTAACTCAGTATGCAAAGGCAGATTTGAAAGCACATTTGGGCAAGTGAAAACTGAATCGGTGCCAAGAAAGGCTGATGTATGGGGGCATTAGCTAAATTAAAGATGGACCCCAAAAGAACATTTTTTACACTCTCTGAGTTAAGCCAATGCAGAGGATTTTACTGCGTAGAGCTGACTCGCACCAAATTACCTTGTGTTGTTTGGACTCTTATTGCTTTATGAAATTAAACAGAAAATGTCTCTGTGTTCACTCTCTAAATCATAATAATATTATTTAACACTATTGGCACATTTTGGTGCAATGGCTTGATCCAAACCAGAGCCAGTGTAAGATCTACTGCCGACAAGTCATGCACATTTCACTGATTACTCATTTATTACGCAGTATGATTTAAAACACGAAAACCACTCGACCATCTAAGATTTACAGCCAGAGAGACTGTTGTGTGATGCTGTGTGCTGGTGACTCATGCATGCATCACAACATGTCTGCTCTAACAGGGGGAAGCCTTGTTTGTCAGTAGGAATACGTATAAAGTCTCCTGTAGCACTTTATGAATTATCATCATACGGCTGACATTAAGACCTGAGGCCGATTCTACAAGAATATAATCAAATAATCAAAAATAACAGATGTACAAGCACACAGCGCGGCACGAAGTGACGCGCTGTGAGCTTGTATATCTGCTATTTTTTAACAGTTTTCTAAAAAACGTATGTTGCTGTATCAGTGGTTCTCACACTTTTCCATAATTGTCAAGGACCTCCGAAATTATATGTATTTGGCCGCGGACCCCCATCTCAAAATATTTTGTTCCAGGGACCACCAGAAGCAAAGATTGGAGTTAAAAATGTTCGCTTTAAAACTTAGATATATTCAAAGATTTTCTCAGATTGTCAAGATTTTTCAAAAAATGGCAGATCTACAAGGTCGTAGCGCGGTACTCAGTGCCGCGCTATGAGCTTGTATATCTGCCATTTTTGAATAGCCAAAGTGTAAAATAATGCTTTTTAGCTCAAATCTAAAAATGACACAGATGCTGTCCCGGTTTTAATGGGTTAAGACAATAAAATGCGCCCTGTCCTGAGGATGATCTTTGCAAAGGATGTGCAATAATGTGACCCTTACATCATCATCATCATCATCATCAAAGCGGATGAGCTCCCAGGTGCAATGAATGAATCAATAATCCTTAAACCAATACAGTAATAAAAAATGTTTTAAGCCGCTTCCATTTGGGGGATGAGAGTGCATGAGGTCTGAAAAAAACAGATCTCTTGCTAAATGAAAAAAAAGGGCTGCAGGCAATATTATGACTTCAAACACAGCATCCTAAATTAGAAGGATGACTCATACAGGTCAGCCAATGGTAGGGATAGGCAGCAAAGTCCACAAGGTCATTATGCCAATCTAAATTATCAATATTGTAAAGCACTTTGTTAGGAATTATCACTATCTAGGCCAGGGGTCTTCGGACCCCTAGGGGGTCCTCAGAGTTACTACAGGGGGTCCGCCAAATCTTTGTGTGACATGATTTTTTTTTTTACATTAACCACTTGAACCCTAACATCCCTTTTCTGAGGAGAACTTCAGCCAAAAATAGCAGATCTACAAGCTCACAACGCCTCGCATCTGCTATTTTTGGCAAAGACATATAGGTGTAGAGGGGGGGAAAAAATCATTTTTTTTACAATATAGAGGGGGTCCCTGCTCCATCTCTCTCTCAACTAGGGGGTCCTTGGCCTGAAAACATTGAACACCCCTGATCTAGGCTATTATCGTTTCTTTCTGTGCACAATTAAATGTAATTATCCAATCCAATGCACTTTATTTGTAGAGCACATTTAAAGCAACAGCTTGAACCAAAGTGCTGTACACTAAGTAAAGAAATATTAATTATGATCTGTTGATGAGCTGTATAACTTTATACATTGCTTGGTTGACATTATCAAGTGATGAAGCTGCCTTTTCCCATCATTTAAAACACATTTGGATCTTTATTTTATTAGGATAGACTACTTAATCCAATAAGACCACAATACATCCTGAATCCAATAAGACATTTAAAAATGCTGCTTTTTTTGTTGTTATTGTATGTAACCTGTTGATACATTTTTATGGCTGCTGTTCTATGGTTATATTTCCTCCATTATTTGCATAAAGTGTTTGCTAAAGAACACTTTCAATGATATAAAAAATGTGTCATGAAAAAATGTAAGGTTTCTTACCTTGGAAAGCATTGGGTGACATGTTCATATGTTGTTAGGATATGATGCTTGTAGAGTGTTCAGGGGACAGGAGCTCCATTCCTCTCCTCACTTTCTCTTTGGCACCCAGTCACTGTCTGCTGCGGCACTCACACATACTGCTCCGAAACGTGTGACCCATCTAAAACTGTTACCCCCAGAGGTCGCTGTTACGCTCACTTTGAAAATAAGGTACAGTTAGTTACTTGTTTTTTTAGTCACTTTCAGTGACTAAGCTTTTATTTCAATTGCACTAATTGCACGTATGGGAAAGGGGGGTAGGCAGTTTTAGAAAAAGTACTAAAACATTTTTCTTAAGTAAAAGTATCAATACTGCAATGTAGAAATACTCTGCTACAAGTAACAGTCTTGTAAAAAGTCTGGAATTCAACATTACTAATCAACATTATTAATTCAACATACTTTTGTACTTTTGTAAAAGTACAAAAGTATTGGTATCAAAATGTACTTAAAGTACCAAAAGTAGAAATTACTCATTGTGCAGAATGTCCCATTTCACATGTTTTCAAATATACAACTATAGAACTTTACTGCATATTAGATTAGATTAGAATTGTCTAGTAGACACATTCGAGAAATGGCATGAAAGCTGTTCTTTCCAGGCTTTTATGCTGGCTGGTTGATTGGAGGAATGAGGCCCAGCCCCAGGTGTATCTCTACGCCAGTGGTTCTCAAAGTGGGGTCCGGGAACCCCCAGGGGTCCTTAGGGGAGTTCCAGCTGGACCCCAGCTAAATGATAGATAGTTAGGAATTTGGTTCCATTTGTACACTCTCTGAGTTAAATTAAAATTGATTTTACAATATAAATCGGGGTCCCAGAGATAGAAATGCCATTTTATGAGGGTCCGTAGCCTATAATGCATGTCAAACTGGGGGTCCTTGAAATTAAAATGGTTGATAATCACTGCTAGAGCCATAAAAATCTTCTCTTATGGGGGGTCCTTGGCATATCTTTTCAATTTGACACAATTGACACTTATTAGCCCACGGGGGCTAATAAGTGTCAATTTGGGGGTCCTTGACATGAAAAGGTTTGAGAACTAGTGCTGTAGCATATTTGAGGGCGTCAATAAATATGCATTGTTGGTAGTCACATCTTTCTCTAAACATTGTATTTTGAAAATACAAGATACGTATATGTAAAAAAAAAAAAAAAAAAGGGGGGAGAAAAAAATAAATAGCACTAGTATTTTGTAATTAATGTTGATACATTTATTTTGGGGGGATTTGTACTTTGTAACGAGATGCGTTTTGATGTACGGTATTTTTCCCCTCACTACATGTCCACCTATTCTGCAATATAACAAAGTAGAAGTACATTATTTAGCAACAGGAAATTATCCATGGGAACATTGCAGAATCAGGTTAGGTTTTTTGTTTTTGTTATCTGCACAAAAGTTAAATGACTACAGTATGAGGAATGATCGTGTTAAAAGAAACCCTTGTTTCTTTAACAATGCCCAAAAGATGAATGATTGTCGTATGAGGAAGGGTCATGTTAGGGGATTTTTCTTTTAAAATGCGGAAAAGACGATGGAAAGATGATTTGTAGTAATGAGGAACAAGGAACAAGTCTGAGGAACAAGGATGAAGATTTAAATGTTAGGTTTCGAGGTGTGGTGATGCTTTACCCTAGCCTGGTAAACCCTCCCTCCGGAAATCTCATTTGTATTTTATTTCAGGAGTGAATCAAATGCAAATGAGATTTCCGTAAGGGGGGGGGGGGGGGGGTTTTACCAGGCTAGGTTTGTTCAGCAGTTCAATGGAAACCACTTCACAATGTCCTACTCTACCTCTGAGAAATTATTCCGCTTGAATTTACTGGTTTAAAGGACAACTTTGTTTTTTACAACCAATGTTTATGTTTTAGATTGTAATTAAAGTAAATAAAAGATGAGTGTTAAAATGTTTTAATTTACTGCTTTCTATAGTTTTAGCAATTTTCACAATCTTTTTTACAGTGTTTTCACAGTGGGCGGGGGCATTCTGTCCGGTGGCTAAATATGTATTTTTTTAACACATTAACCCGGCGTTTTCTTTATTATTATTTACAGTAGCTCTTCTAGCCCTCAATAACTCACATCTGGCCATCTCAGACAGCCGGACCTTTTTTATTGTGTAAAAAAGGCATATTTAGCCACCGGACAGAATGCCCCCGCCCAATGTAAAAAATATTGCAAAAAATGCTAAAACTATAGAAAGCAGTAAATGAAAAAAAAATTACACTCATCATTTATTTACTTTAATTACAAGCTAAAATATAAACCTTGGTTGTAAAAAAACAAAGTTGTCCTTTAATCTGGAGATAGGCTACATCACTTCAAAGTCACCAATAAGAACATAATTCGTTGCTGTCCGGCAGAAACCAGCTAACTCCATTTTGACGCTTTTGCATTTTTTTTTTATAAATCAGGGCCATTGAACACCCTTTACGTCTGTGTGTTGGTAAAACAAATATTGAATCAATGAAAAGCATTAAAAAGCGCTTCTGACAAAACCAGCCAACTCCATTGGATCCTCAAACTTTCTGCTAAAGTCCAGCGGAGTTAGCTGGCTTTGCTGACTCCAGGCTCCACCCTCTTTTGACCTCCAACCTCATTGTGAGCTTGGAGGTCCATTCAGCTGTTCTTATCAATGATGAACAAAACCTCCTAACTCCACTTTTTTTCCATTTCCTGAAAAATGAACATTTTGGAGTTAGCTGGTTCCTGCTGGACAGCAGAGACATATTACTCACAGACAATTCTCTGAACTTTGATCTGTCGCCAAATAAAACCTATAGTAGTTTTGTTCACCAGTTCAATGGAATCCACTTCACAATGACCTACTCTAACTCTGATAAATTATTTGTTTGAAGTTACTGGTTTAATCTGGAGATGCATCACTTCAAAGTCATCTGCGAGAACATATATTACTCCGAGACAATTGTCTTAATAGAATTTATAAGCCTCATGGCAAAACATATCACACATGAGAATGATTCTCCATGAAGCGTGTACATTGTCGTTGCTATAAATATCCCCTTCACATGCAAAATGGACTGAAAGTGGATGGATAATGTTGCCCCACATAAAAGCAATTGAATGCCCTGCCTGTAGGAGTGTTTATTTGGGAGGAGCCATGAGCTTATTTGCATACAGATGAATAGGTTGCCATTAAATTGTACACAATTTCTCATAGTGTGCAATGACTGACAATGACCAAATAAAAACTCTACGTTTGTCATTGGTCACCAATTCTATGAAACAATGAGCTACAGGTTTGTCCATCCATCCAGTACATATATGACAAATGTCGAAATGTGTCAGCAATCGCAAAGCCCATTACAGGAAAGGTCCTAGCCACCTAGCGTGGTAAACCATCCCGGTCACGTGAATTCACATTATAATGTGAATTCAAGGGACCGGGATGGTTTACCAGGCTACTAGCCACCCCAACCACACACTGTTTCAGATGCTGCTAAAATGGCAAGTGTTTCCGCCTCTACAATGCCAAGGGCTGAATAGGCTTCCGTAGCAGCCCTCAGGCAATGAGCTCTTTGAACAACAAGGCCAGGACCAATACAGTAAAAGCTCTTGAAAAGCTAATCGAGCCAAAGGCAATCAGGTTATGAACGATTGTCTGCCTAACACACACACACTAACACACGCACACTTTCTCTCTCTCTCTCTCTCTCTCTCTACACTATGGATAGTAGTAGCATCTCAAAGTGTAGCCTATACTATAAATAATGAACATTGCTATTTCTATTTACCTTCTACTTACTATTGTTGCTATGATTATTACTCTCCGCCAGGAGAGTATTGTTATCACTGCGTTTTCACTTTCTAAACATGACACACCGATTGGTCAAGCCTCACGTGACACGTGAAATACTGTGATCTGATTGGCTAGTGACGCCACCGGGCCTATATATACATGGCATCACTCTGACAGTGTCTCCGCCACTGTCAGAGTGAGGTAAGACGGGAACCATGAAATGGCTGCATGGCTGATACATAATTGGCAGATAGGACAGATAGGACATTTATATAGACAGGAGGGATATGACATAGGACACTTATACAGACAGGAGGGATAGGACACTCACACAGACAGAACGGAAGAGGACACTTACCCAGACAGGTTGGATAGGACACTTACATATACAAGAGGGATAGCGACCTATAAATACATGTGTCACTGTGATAAGCCAGATTCCAATACCGAAAATCCGGCCACTAGCTCACTCCCAGACCTTCGAACCGGAAGTAGTCAAGTAGTCGCGGTCCAATTGTTCCTATCTGTCTTATTGGACAGATAGGACAGATAGGACACTTATATAGACAGGAGGGATATGACACTTACATAGACAGGACGGATAGGACAGGAGGGATAGGACACTTACACAGAATGAACGGAAGAGGACACTTACCCAGACAGGATGGATAGGACACTTACATATACAAGAGGGATAGCGACCTTCGCGACCTTCGAACCAACACAAGTCTTCTGGCGGAGAGTTGTGCTCCGAGGAGCACTTTTTCTAGTTATTTCTTTGTTATTGTTGTTATTGCTGCTACGATGTTGAGGAACCAAAAACAGAATTGTACTCTTGTGTTGTGTGTTCATACTGTTTATAAGATGTACCAATAGAGCACCGAAGTCTGACGTAATTTACACATCCTTGGTTTGTCTACCTGGTTCCCGGTTTTCCACCCCCATTCTGAATCCCCATAGACGTATTTAATATCGCGTCAAATAAGAACTGTGTTCCAAAAATAAACAAATGACCCCGGCGGTTTTACTCATATGGATATGAAGCATCAACTGATGGTGAGAAAACGCTAATGTTATTTCCGCCGAATTAGTAAAATGTCTGCCAGAAACAGACTGTATCAAATATAAGTGACTGACTATCATAAACGATACAGAACCTCCTCCCTGACAATATCGCCGAGACAGTTTGTTTATTTTTGGACCACAATTCTTATATGAGACGATTCTAAGATGACCCCATGTTATTCTCCCACGGGTCCTTGAGGGGGTTCCAGGGGGTCCACAGACAAATTAGTTCATATTGCATCACAATCAGTTTAACCACGTTAACCCTATATATCCTACAGCACATCAGCTATTTTCAAGAAATCTTCAAAGAAATTCTAATATTTCTAACATTTTCAGTAACAAATCTTGTATAGGGGAAAGGGAAAAAGTTTGAGAACCACATTGATACAATAGACTGCATTGATTTCTGTAGCTCAACTGCTATAGCTTTAGCTACACTGTCATCTGGTGGTGAGATTAGATAAATGCAGTGGTGGAGTATTCACATGTTTTACTTGAGTAAAAGTATCAATACTGTAATGTAGAAATACTCTGTTGAAAGTATAAGTCCGGAATTCAAAATTGACTAGAGTAAAAGTACAAAAGTATTGGTATCAAAATATTATATAAGTACCAAAAGCAGAAAGTACTAATTATGCTGAGAGTATAAAATGTATAAAAATCTTTTGAAAATAGCCGATCTACAAGCTCACAATGCATTGCATCGCGACGCATTTGCGAGCTTGTAGATCGGCTATTTTCAAATGGCAAAAATGTATATAGGGCTGAAGTGGTTAATGTATGTTTTGTAATAATAATCAAAATCTACAAAGTAATTAGTAGGCTAACTAAAGTTATCAAATAATTGTAGTGGAGTAAAAGTACAATATTTGCCTCTGAGATCTATGGAGTGGTAAAAGTACTGACAATTGGAAATACCAAATACAATACCACAAAATAGTACTTAAGTACAGTACTTGAGTAAATTTACTTAGTTACTTTTCACCACTGGATAAGTGGATTTACTGAGACAATACAGACAGAAAGCTAGAGAGTGAGAGAGAGGAATGAGATAATATATTAATAATGTTGCTGGAATTATAGTCTCCAAAATGTTTTTCATTGAGAGAGTGAGGTGTGGGTATGATGGTGGGATACATTACTTGCATTCCAGGAGGAAGGGGGTCATATCCTGAACAGCACAGCTCATGTGATACAGTAGGTCTCCAAAATAACATGTGACTCCCCACAACAAGCTACAATCAAAGACTGCATGAATACAAACTGTGCTAAAAAACAACAACTGTAGGTCAGATTATCTGCTGAGTAATAGAGTAAATAGTAATCCAACAAAGCCACAATTTGGCTCCAAAAGAACAGCATATTAGGTTGTACAGTATAGGCCTGAGGAAACAAGTCTTGCAGCAGTATGATTTACAGCTGGTGCTCAAGAGTATGCAGAATACTGAAACACACACACTGTGTCTGTGGCTGCATCATTTTGTCATCTTCACCAGTGGTGGAAAAAGTACTTCTATACTTAAGTAAAAGTATCAATACTGCAATAATAGAATTGGAATTCAAAATGTTCTTGAGTAAAAGTACAAAAGTATTGGAATCAAAAGTAAAAGTACTCATAATGCATAATGTCCCATTTCAAGTTTTAAAATGTGTAAAACCCTTTTTAAAATAGCAGATCTATAAGCTCACAATGCGTCGCGATGCTACGCATTGCGAGCTTGTAGATTTGCTTGTAGATCTGCTATTTTCCGAAATGTGTATAGGGTTGAAGTGGTTAATGTATGTTTTATAATAATACAAATCTACAAAGTAACTAGTAACTAAAGTTTTCAAATAATTGTAGTGGAGTAAAAGTACAATATTTGCCTCTGAGATGTAGTGGAGTAGAAGTAAAAGTATTGGAAGTTGGAAATACTCAAGTGTTTTACAGTAGGAATTTGTAATTATAGCACCACCATGTTTAATAGTCTATCTATTAAATTGTTTTAATTAAACTCGGATCCCCATGTGTTTGCTGAAAGAAATCTGATCAATGAATCAGATTTTTTTAAAGTCTACTTTTAAAAAGAGTAGATTAGCCATATTTGTCTTTTGACAGTTATTTTTGGGGCAAAAATTGACATCCCACAATTCTAAATTCCTACAGAAAATGCATGAAAACAAACTTATTCAGGTCTTCAGTACAGTAGGCTATTAATGGAGTTCGGTAAAAAGGGTTAGAAAAAACATTTTTTAATTTATCAGATCCAACTTAAGGCTCTGGTGAGCACAAGCATTGCACACTGAAGCCTAATTGATTCTTTGTCATAAGCAGTGGCGTAAAGTAACTACATTTACTCAAGTAGGCTGTACTTGAGTACAATTTTTAGATACTTTACTGGGTAATTTTCAGTACTTTTACTCCACTACATCTCAGAGCCAAACATTATACTTTTACTCCACTAAAAGTATCTGAAAACTTTAGTTACTTTGAAGATTTTGATTATTACAAAACATCCTACATTAACCATATCAGCGCTATATACATATCGGCCATTTGAAAATAGAGAGATTTTTGACATGCAAAATAATCATCGTACCAAAAACACAGTGGCCTAGCACTAAATATATACTAATGGACTCCTAATGTGTCATAGGGTCTATTCCAATGTGCTTCACATCTTAAAACAATAGTATGTCTGCATTAACTACTGAGCCACTTAACGACCAACAAATTAAATCCTAATTATTTTTGGATAATAATTGAGTCTCATCTGTACAACCTCAAAAGGGCCACTTAGCTGCAAAGGTGAGTGGGTGCGTATCATACATCATATGGCTAATATAGAGATTGCTGGCTTTTCAAAAGACAGTTACTTGAGGACAGAAGGAGATCAAGTTCTACCAGCTAAACCATTTGGTTTGGCAAGGTACGGTAGCTAGTGGATTCCATTAAGGTGATCAGGTATTCTATGTTGATGAGAAAGTCCAAGGCATGCACATGTAACAATGACATAAGAATTAAATGTTAAATGCTCCTTTGCCATGGTAGCAAATAGCTCCTTCTCAACCAGGGGTCATCAACATGTCCATACATGGACAAATATTTCCGTGGCAAGACTGTCTTTTTTTCCCTTTTTAGTTTTTTTATATATATATATATATATATATATATATATATATATATATATATATATATATATATATATATATATATACTTTTTTTTTTTTCATTGTAATGTAAAAACATATTCTAAAATACACAATTGAATCTTAAAATAATGTGTTTGAATAATTTTGGTTACTCATAAAGTGTCGGGATGACAGTCTCATTAATATGTTGCAGGACATTTGTGGTATTGTATGTTGTACCCGTACATGATTGCATCATATGACGACAACAAGATTCCCTGAAAATGTCAAAACATCCGTTCAATCCTTTGTGGGATACTAGTATTTTTATTTTTTAAGACAATGGATTAATGGAGTGTATGAGGCGTGTCAGACACTGAAACAATTAAAGTCAAAAGTAATGTGAGTGACCACAGTGAAAAATGGTGCAGGAAAAGAGCAAAAACAGAAGGCATATCATTGTCATCTGATGAGAAGGAGCACCGAGGCAAATGACGGCAGAAATGGACAAGTAAAGTTCATTTATGCCAGTTGAGAGAAAGCGTCCAATAATGCTAATAATAACCATAGTAACACTGCACAATCATAATCCATGGAAACCCTTGATCCACCACCTCACCATCAGACCTCCTCCTCACCTCTGATCAAAGTTAGGCACCTTTGCATCAAACTATTTGTGGCACTGCATTCCTTTCAATCCTGTCATGCCCTTCATTAATCACTCATCATGGACTGTACATAGTTATCCGTTTGACTCTCAAATAATTTTCCTTTGTAAACCACAACTATTAAGTTGACACACAAAAAAAGAGTTTAGCTGGTAGAACTTAATCTCTTCCTGCCCTCAAGTATGGTCCTTATGGTCTGTACTGATAAGACCCAATTGAAATCCCAAACATGGAATATACTTGGACCATGCCACATTTAATGCCTGTCTCAGGGCTGCCACCTGCCAGTATACAGTGGATAACTTCCCAGTCTCCAGGTTTTCGAAAGTATAGCTACCACTTTAACCCTGACATCCAAATTTTGGGCATGTCATTATAGGCTAAAAAGATAAGACAATTACTGATCTACAAGCTCACAACATGCTATGATGTGTTATGAGCCTGTAGATCGGCTTTCTCCCCCAAATAATATATATTTTTTTATTTGATAAGTGGCTTGTTTTAAAATGTGTAGCGCTGTGATATGGCACATCAGGATTCCATTATTATATATTTAGGGATAGGCCTATGTGATTCTTGCTATTAGCAATCATTTATTTTAGCTGTGTTGTTGTCAATTGTGTGTACATGGTACCATGTGCAATATGCCTATTAAAAATCTCCTGCAACACATGTAATGAGCATGTTACTTTACGAGTCACCTAAGTTATTAAAACACATTTTTATATGTTTCTACATTATCATGAAGAAAATATATAGGCTATATCTAGATTTTTTTTTCGAAATAAAAACTGTGCCAAGGACATAGACATGTCTTGCCACGTGTACGGACATGATGACCCCTGGATGAAACACATTTGTGATCTTGTAGACAGTAAACCTGCTCTCTTCTAAAGATTTTATACATTTTAAAACTTGTGAAATGGGACTGAAAGAATGTCTCTAGGGTTATTGTTCAGGTGGAGTGACCTGTTCACCACAGGTAATGGTCACCAGTCAGGCTGACCATGTAAGGAAATGAGAGGAGGCAGAGAGCTCGATTTAACCCCGGTGGGGTGTATTTACTGAAGTTTGGTGTGTGCTGTACAAAGGGAAAGAGAAATACAATAAATGTGCATTAATAATGATATCAACTATAAATAATTAGCAATTCAATTCATCTTCAATATTAAAATAAGGTATCATAATCAATAGCCGATCTACAATAATAAATATTCATAATGAACTTGGTCCATAATCATTGTCATAATTAGTAATATAAGGAATTAAAGCATCAAATAATATATATATAATAAACAGTTGAGCAGGGAAACCATTCATTATTTAAATAATAAGTAGTAAACTAAAAGGCAATAAACAAATCAAATGCACTGCTTATAATTTCAGGTGGAAACAAGAGCAAACATATTGATGGCCCACTCATCTCCAATGGCATTATGATCGAAGGACTCACGTTTGTTCCGTAGACGCACACATGGATGGTTTGGAGTGAACTGGTGAAATGGTGGAGATCAGGAGGTTTCCAGGGTGAATTGGTGAAGATCAGAAGGTTTTCAGGGTGAATTGTTTGGGAGGCGACAGGCAGCCATGGTTTGGCTTGGTGATCTGGCCATGAGGAGGAAGTGAGTGGCGATGTCTACCTAAGTAACCTCCCACACCTGTGCGTGGCTAACCTCGCATCACCAGTCTTTCCACCTCGGAGGAAAAGTGCGTGGTCAGTGCACAACCTGCCATTCACTTAGGCTTAATTGGGTGTCAGTGACTCTCCATGAGCTTTTTAACGGGGACATTCTGCATAATGAGTACTTTCAACTTGTACTTTTACTCAAGTACATTTGGAATTACTTGTAACGACTATTACGAGTATTTCATTGCAGTATTGAGTATTGATACTTTGTTTTACTTAAGTAAAACATGTGAGTACTTTTTCCACCACTGTGCTGCCTGTCTGTATTATAATTGATCAGAACCAAGTAGGCTCATGGTGAGCAGGAGCGTTGGGCACTGAAGCGTAATTTATCCTTCATCGCAAGACGGTGTCATGCCTAGCTCCTCTCAGAGCCTTCTATTAGAGAGTTGCGCCAATGAGGGGTCAGAAACAGCGTCAGTCACGTGGTTCATGTAGCTGGAAATAGTGACAAGGAGCCGTCGACTTCAATGCATTCCATGAACTTCCGGTTTAGGGATTTGTCACTATTCGCCAATGTATGTGTATGTAGAAGACCTGGCCCGAAGAAGTGAACGGAGTTGGCGTAACTCTCTAATAGATGGCACTGGCTCTTCTGTTAGGAGCATAGAGTTATATATCTAGAGGGCGGACTGCCCCGCCCCCACCAATTCATTTCAATGAAAGTTACTTCACAAGCGCATGAAGTACCCGGAAGTACCTCTACTTCTTGGATGAGCAGGCGCACTAGCGTTTCAGACGAAAAAAGCATGCGCAGTAGCGTCCCAAATGCTGAATTCCTGCAACACCAGATTTGGCCACCAGGCTTCTGACGCTTCAACCATTCTCCACGGTTCTGGGGTCTTGGTTAGTAGCGGTGCTCCTCCCATGGACCGAAACTTCCACTACCGTGCGAGGTCTCCAACTGTAGTGAAAATGAAGACAACGATTTCGCTACTCACCGAAACAAAGGCTGTTTTGTGTTGCTGAAGGACTATTCTCCGTGGTGGGAAATGTCTCAGGACCCCACCTTCTCTGTATAATACACTTTTTTAGGCAGAAAATAAAATATGTCCGCCAGACGGAAATTATTTTGTATTTTTACTCCACTGCGCCCTCTACAGAATTTGGTCAATATAAATCACCATTGACCAGATCTGTAGAGGACGCAGTGGAGTAAATAAAATAATAATGAGAGAACTCACTAACGCTCTGGATCAGGGCTACCCGGTACCTAAACTAGTGAAAATATCAGCTCTAGAAGCTCACAACGCCGCGCTTCGCGTCCTAAACACTTGCTTTCTAATTTATGTAATTTCTTTGATTTATTTTATTTGTATTTTGAAAAATAATTGAATTTGTTTTTAATTCATGAAAAAAATTGCATTTTTGGGGGAATTTCTGTGTTTTGAAATTTACTCGCGACCCATAAAAATGGGTCCCGACCCACTGTTTGGGAAACAGTGCTATATAACCATACGCTCAGCCTCAGCCTACTGATTGATTAGAGTGTCCTCCTCAGTCTCGATACATTGCAACTCTATGCTCAGCCCACTGACTGACTGAACTCTGTTACAAGCTGTCAGTGTGGTGCCGAAGAGGAACAATGCAGGTCGTTGTGTTACTTCTTCTTCTATGCCTGGTCAGTCTGTTAAAGGCTGATCCAACACAGACTCCAAGGGTGATCTTCAAAGGTAGGCTGCCTATTTGTTTTTAGAGAAATATCATTTTTAAAATAACTTCTGTTAAACCTGTCACATTATTATATGAAGCAGAAACAATCATTGAATCATCAAAGGCTGCGATGATGAATGCAATCTTACATCAAATTATTTTATGACTTGGTATGAAATGCCAATTGCCAATGGGCTTACTTTTAATGCCATAATACTCACAGAAGAAAATACCATGTAATGTGCTGTAGGCTATACATCGTTGTGGAGTGCACCTACTGTTTGGCTGCCAGCTGTCAGCAAACATAGATACAGCAAGCAGTGGTGGAAAAAGTACTCAAATGTTTTTCTTAAGTAAAAGTATCAATACTGCAATGTAGAAGTACTCTGTTAGTAAAAGTCAGGAATTCAAAATTGACTTGAGTAAAAGTACAAAAGTACTGGTATCAAAATGTACTTAAAGTACCAAAAGTACTAAAATGTTTGAAAATAGCAGATCTAAGCTCACAACGCGTAGCGATGTAAGTTTGTAGATCGGCTATTTTCAAATAGCCTATAGGTATAGGTATAAATAGAGCTAAAGTGGTTAATGTATGTTTTATAACATAATAATTTATATCTGCAAAGTAACTAGTAACTAAAGTTTTCAAATAATTGTAGTGGAGTAAAAGTACAATATTTGCCTCTGAGATGTAGTAACTAAGTACAAAATTGTACTTTACACCACTGACAGCAAGACAGGTTATACGACATTGTGTCACAGGTAGCCTATTTTGTCCTTAAAAGTAAGTAGCCTAAGTAAGTAAGAAAATAAAGAAATACATAAATAGCCTACATGAATACATAAATATTTAAGAAATCATATTGAGTTTGTCCACAAAGCAAAGGACAATAAATTGTCTATTTATGCTTTTTGTTCTTTTCCTTCCCAACATTGCTGCAAGTTATTTTTCTTGCTGTTTTCCTGCTGACATTAAAGGAGCACTTCACCCATTTTCAACCTTGTCTTCATATAATTGATCCTCACTCGTTAATGTTATAATATGCCATGCTACAATTTCTGTCTACTCACTCTGTGTCTCTGAGGTGTTATGTGGACAGTTCAGAAACCCGCCTAGTACCAATCACATAATCTTACGGTTGTAGTTTCTATCGATTATGTCATTGGTTGGCTTGCTTCTGAACTGTCCACGGACTGGGCACTTGAGGTGACTGGGCACAAATTGGGCACTTGAGAGAATTATTTTTGGGGAAGACTGCTCACTATTTGAGGTGAAAACTGGGCATTGCTGTGGGATATACTGTATGAGGGGAATACTGACAACTACTTCAGTGATGTTGTTAGGTGTGTGTCTGTCTCTGACATATATTATTCCCAAGGTCACATTAAACTCACCATTGATGCTTCCAGAGGAATCATGCTCCCTCTCTTCCCTCACTTCTAAAGATAGGATTTGGTGTTTTGGTCAATGAATTCAGTTTGTTTTCCTACTTGTTTAATTTGGGCTGGACCAATGTGTGTGCTGGAAGGAGAATCTAGCGTGTGTCTGATAATGTTATTCTGCGCTACTACATTTTGTGTTTAAGTTTTTGAGATAGTCCACTATTATGGAGCAGGCATGGTCAACAAAAGAACTCAAAGCTTCTTAACTTTTAAATTTAAGTAGGCCTATTGAGTGTAACAATATAAAAACGTACATTTACTTTGCAGTTTCTGACCAAATCAATGTCGCAATTTCCTCCACAGAGACAGATTGGTCCATCATGACTCAGAAACTAGACACAGATTTTGCATACACATTTCTGTCCTGCACACTCAACCATAATAGTGTTGCACTTTTTAAGCTTGCGCTTTGTGCCAAATAGGACTGACTATCTTTCCCAGGTGTAAAGATAGTTTGTTGTCAATTAACCACCAGACACTAGTTTGGCCGAGTCATGCGAGATGTCATCCGAGATGTTACTGCTGCCGGTAGATCATTAACATAAATTTAAAAAAGAAAGATCCACCTAAGAATGATCACCACAAGTGACCTCCATAGTCTTTACAGCTATTTTTTATTTCATTTTCATTAAATGAATACCATGGTCTCCGCCTACGGTATCAGGCCTTTTGTTACCATACCTGTGTAATTGCCCTTTTCACTCTCCTTATTTGATCTAAGACGTTTGTCGAGAGCGCTATGTGTCAATATTTTTGCAGTAATGATGGCACCTGATTAATCTGGCTGCTTCAAGGAAATACGAAAATCACTCTCCATTAACCCTTCCAGCTCAAACATGTATTTTTTTTTCTTCCAATGTTCAAGCTATGTAATGAACAAAGGAGGGAAACACCAGCCAACGGCATCTAATGACATCTAAACATTTTAAAGTTTGAACGACAGAGCTTCCAGCTAAAAGTATGAAGGACTAGTTAGGTGCCCAAAAATGGGGAGAATATAATAATAATAAAGAAACAAAATAAAACATAATTTACAATACATGCAAGTGGAAGGGCACACAGGGATTTTTGTGGGATGAGGGCAGAACCCTCAGTCCTTGGCAACGTGTCGTCACCATGGGGGGCGTGGCATAGCAGCTGCAGACATACTGGTGGGAGACAATGTTAAATGGATTTTTTGCTACGCACTATAGCTTTGGAGAAGGTGTTTGGATCATTTTGTGTCTGGATCCAGAAAAGCATTGTGGTTTGGTGGAATGGATATGTTTGCAATTGTAAGATATTGACTAGCTTTCTGTTAAAGTGTGTTACATATAGGCAGTGCTGATGATTTCCATTTCATTTCCATTTCAGACACATTCAAAAGACTCTCTCTAGACTCTCTAAACGTAAATTATACAGACATACAGCTTCTCCTTGGTCAACAAGATGACGTCATCACAGCTGCAGGGGAAAATCACCTGTATTTTGCAAACTTGCACAACCTTCTACTGTCTCCCAAGGTAATATTATGGGTTTAGTTTAATTATGTGATAAGAGTAGGGGTAACAAATTGAAATACAGATAAATGAAGAACAAATAATTCATTTGTGCTGGTGGGTAGCAACAAATATGAATCTGCAGCTCTTATCTAATGCTAATAATTTGATGGTTATTTTTATTAACTAATCACACAGACTCTTGCTTTTGGAAGCGAATGCAGTGGCAGTCGTGCGCCAGTGAGTATTCTAAAACCACAGATTAGTACCACATATACGCAAATTGTATTTGATCCAGAAAGTTATGCTAAACATTTGAGGTTGCTCTGGACAAGAGGACTAGATACATATGTACCTTCTCTTTTTTATTATATTTTCAGGATTGTCAGTATAATATCACTGTAATTCACAAGAGGAAAGATGACAACCAACTCTTCATGTGTGGAAATAATGGCGCAGAAACAACATGTTGTAATATGGTATGAGACAAGACAAGCGATCTACATGGTGGAAATTAATGCCCAGCATATGTTTTCTATTAAGTGGCAGAGTTCTAATTTAGTCAAGAAAAATCAGTAATGGTGTGTGCCTATAGCTAACCGGATAGTGTGTCAATTGCGACTTCCCTCATTTGATTCTGAAGGGACACCAGCAGTTTCCTGTCTCTCTACTATATCTAAATAAAGCGCACACACAAAAAACTAAACACACACGCACGCGCGCACATGCACACACACACGCACCCCCCCCCCCCCCCCCCCCCCCCCCCCCCCCCCCCCCCACACACACACACACACACACACACACACACACACACACACACACACACAGTTGCAGACAGTTGCAAAAAACACAGGTACACAATAAGGAAGCAGGCTTTTTAAAGAACAATGTTGTAATGGTAGAAATAGGCAGTATGGATGACACAGGTCACTGGCTAGCACTGTTAAACAGTGACCTGTGTTGTTCACCAAAGGCTTGTGGTGAATAAACAGTGAACGCCCACTTTTAGAACGGTGCTGATTCTGGAGGAGAATTTCCCATTAATTTATTCCACACACTATTCAGAAAATCCTTATATATTAAGAGTTTTAAGCCTGGAATCAAGTCAATTTTGTTCATAAAAATAATTGGAAAACGTAAAAAAAGACAAAGATACATCACTATGTTCATATTTTAAGTATTTCTCCATGACATCGCAAATTAAACATGTTTTTCTTTCAACTAGATTGATTGCATACAGGGGTTCTACAGGTGCATGGCATCATTTTACAACCAGGACCCTCGTCGTAAGACTACATCAGATTGTTATGCCATTATAGCTCATAATACAATTCTCTATGGAGAAAATGAATGGGACGTTTACTTCCGGAATCTCACTGTTGAACTCTATAGGGATGAATATGTAGGAATCCAAGGGCCCAGCTGGCTCATAAGAACCGTCATTTCATTATTTGAAAAAGATGTGTTATCTTGTCAAGGGGCCCAGAGTTACAGGGGGCATCCCTGACTGCAGTTTGGGTGTCATTTGTCATTGGAAATAGCAAATCTATTTCATTTCAGAATATGTCGGAGCCATCTGTGTGCACGCCATCTGAACAATTTGCAAGCATAAAGCAAGTTCACATTAAGGAAGGGGAACCATCTGTACTCATTGGTGAGCTATTAAAAATCACATGTTAAACAACATAATGGAATCTCTCTCATCTCTCTCTTTTGTAGAAGGACTTCTAAACTGTTTATAGCCCCACTATTGACAGGACTCTAAACACTGTTAGTCAGTCAGTCGTGTGTCCGTTTGTCCACCTGTCTTTGGTTCCAGACAACATATCTCAAAATAACTAGCTATGCAAATTCCTATGAAATCTTCCATGAAGCTTTCCGGGACCCAGGAAGGTGACCCCTACTGGTTTTCGGTGACCGTCTGACCTTTGCTCAAGTGCCACCATTAGGCCTGATTTTGGTGAACCCGTGGCCTTTCCTATAGTGCCCACCCTTAGGCCAAACTTTCCATTTGCACTCAAGATATCTGAAATTCTAATGGTTGCTTAGCCAACCATTAGTGCATTCATTGCACTCTGGAGGGAGGAAGAACCCCAACTATGCATGTGACCATATGACCTTTCCACACGTTTTCTTTATTATTATTTATTTATTTTTTGACTTGATTTTACCAGGTAGTCACAGTCTCACACTGAGATCAGAGATCTCTTTTTCAAGTGAGACCCTTGTCACCAAGTGAGACCTAGTGTCACCCTCAGCCTAAAATGTCAGCTTTGCAGACGAGATATCCCAGAATCTAACAGGCACACTCCAGGATGAACCCTACTCATCTTAGTGACCCCAGGGCCTTTCCTCTAGCGCCACCCTTTGGCCTACAGGGTTACAGCATGGCCTATAGGGGCTGCTAGTGGGTGCTTTTACACTCCCTAGTCTTGTTCCTTTACTATTCATTAACCAGGGAATGTAGCAAAGGGTTTTGATGACCATGCACTGTTAAAGCACCTCCATGATTAACATTTCAGTCAAACAACTTGCGTATAGAGATATGGGAATTCACTTCATTTATCTTTTTCCTTATCACTTCCATTCAAATATGATATAAATGCTAGCCAAATGAGAGCACAGTGAACGGTCATCTGGAGACCTTGGAGACATACTGTAGAACAAATGTGCACTGTATGCTTGGGTGAAGGAGGGGGCGCAGACAATAGCATACTGTTCACTTACAGCAGTAGGATGAGCTAGCTTCCTCCATTCTGATAAATAGACGCACTGACATCTGGATGCCACTAACCACAGTCTTGCCCTTGCACAAGGCCAAGGGCACTTGATCTTAATTCTTGAGGGAAGGGAGATAATTACTTGTTTAGTTTTTCCTAACTTAGGCACTCACTGACACGCTATTAGACAAATAAGGGGAAATTGGGTTAATCACTTGGTCACTGCAATAGACAATTAGAAGCTCTGTTTTATGGATGAATCATTATAGTTAACTATTATTTGTTTTTTACCTTCCCAGAGTCATCAGGTGGTGAAGAGCTCTATGTCACTCATTCTGGAACAGAGAAACCTGCTGGCATCTATAGGTCTGGAATGAACAAAGTCGGACCTGACAACCACAGAAAAGGTAAGTGAACTATAGTGTTATACAACAGGTTGTTCGATGTTTAGACCCATCACATGTGGGTGTATGTTTTATGAAAGCAATAATAGCCTCGTTGGGGTTTACTGTGAGTAGGGGCTATTGATGGTAAATGGCTGTATTGCATTGTCATCATTATTCTCTGCAATCACAGTACAGGATGTCCTCTGTTGTACTATTGCTTTTATACAGTGATACATCATTTTGTAGCCTTTCAGAGCTCATAGTGGTTGTATAGTTAAAACAGAGAAATCCAAGGCAAAATACTGGGGGTGGAAATTAAACACATCTAACCACCTTTTTCTTTATTAGCTAATGGAGTCCAAAGTCTTGTAAGCTTCTCAGGATTCAAATAGTAGCAGTGGACTGGATTCACGTCCACAAATAATTTCAGCTTTCTGTGTACTGAGCACAACTTGTCATGTACAGTAACTGACCAATACTGCAGTTTAGATTAAGTGTGATTGGTTGAGAAAGATGTCCATGCAGAAGTCGTAATTGAATACCACAGTATACATATCACATACTATGCCACTCCTCCTACAATGAGCACTACCAAAGTCAAGCAAGGGGAACCCAAACCTGTATTTCTTGTTTTGTGCAAATATTGTGTCATCAACAGTTTGTGCGCATTTGCATTATGGACAAACTTACTGTAAATGTGGATCTACTACTGTAGCTCCTTCATTTGTAGTACTGATACATCGTCTCTGTCGGGTGGAATCCTCATTATGTCCAAAACTGTTATTTTCAGGATTAAAATTCAAAAATAGCAAAAGTAGCAGATCGACAAGCTCAAACGGGTCACTCCGTGCCGTGTTTCGAGCTTACAGATCTGCTACTTTTGCTATTTTTGAATATTTTCGTGTGACGCTGTAGTATGATCAAGGGCATTAATTCACGAAAAAACACAAAAAGTAAAAATCTGGAAATAAGAGGTTTCCGCCCGACAGCAATACAATATTATTTTGTGTTAATCATTGACTTTATCGCAGCAGTTTATTTTTTATTTTTATCATGGCATCAATGAAACTGTGTAGGGGCTGATCAGTTCCTTGTTTTTCCGATCCTCAGAACAGGAGTATGTGAGCTTGGTGGTCAGTAAAAGAACCACCGATCAGCAGAACAAGATATTTGCATTTTACAATGAGAAGAAGACAGACCCAAGCATGGACAGCGATATGTGGCTACCTTTTGTTAGCCAGGTTTGCATGGTAAGGATCTGATACAGTTAACAACGCATGCACAATTCCTCTACCACTTGCCCTGTTGTTGGTTGACTAAAGGTTTATGGCGCTTACTCTGACCTTTGAAAGTCGCTCTGAAGTAGAGAAACTATGTATGCACATAAGGTTCGATTTATAAAAGAAGTTTGTTTATTTATTTATTTACCGGGGGCAATGCACATCAATCAACATTTTAGCTTCCACATCAATGTGCATGTGCCAGAATTAGCTGTAGTCACTTAAGCCCTATACACTACACACTACACGACAACTTCACAACGTGGCGCGATGCGACGTGTCGTGAGCTTGTAGATTGGCATCTACAAAAATGCAAGTTATAGTTTGAATTACCCACTGTTCATCCTTGACATGTCTGCTCTTAGGGAAGGGATTACATGTCACGATTATTGTGGCAAAAACAATTACGATAAACGATATTGATAATATCGTGATAATCAAAATATGCTTAAAACTTAAAATGTCACTTTTGTTAACCACTTGAACCCCCAGCATCCCTATTCTGGGGGGAACGCTATTTTTGGTGCATCGATTTGTGTTGAGTGAAATAAGAGTGTACCGAATGCACTCTTTACACGTCCGTTTTATCAAGTATAGAGGGGTATAAGTGGTACTGAATTTGCAGCTCAACAAAAGCTAATTCATCCTAGTGTATGATGGAGGACAATTTCACGATAAATTAAAATATATTTTTTTAATCACGATAAACGATAATAACGATTTTCGTCCCATCCCTTACTGTGGTGTCCTGACCAGGCAGACCATGGCGGCTCCAAGGGCTACCGGCAGTTTGAATGGACATCCCAGCTTCAGGCCAGGCTCTACTGTGGTGACAAGAGCAGCAGGAAGCACTATCGTGAACTGGTGGATGTGGCTGCGCTCCATTCAGACCAGTGGCAGGACACCAGGGTCTATGCACTCTTCAAAAATGAATGGTACTGTACATTACTACATCCTATAATACATTGCTGATAAGTCCCGTCTTCATTCACTCATTCACTCATTCATTTCCGTTATCATTGTTTCCCTTCCATTAACACAACAATAACATATCACATGTCACTAACCACACAAGCCACAACGTGCGCGATTAATTGACAGGTGCCGTAGGCTACTTTTCATTGCTCACCACACATTTGCCTCCTCGGAGCATAATTAATTGCGACCAGCACAAACTGACAACATTACGGGTACACCATTTTGTTCCCTTTAGCGTGAGCACTGCCGAGCGAAACCGAAACCAACACGACGGAGCCGCTATTGAAATCTCCCCACAACAACAACACACGCGACGCGACCACTTCGCTTCAACCCCCGCCGTTGCTTTCACTTTAGTCATGTCTCTATCACACCACACTCACGGTAATATGTCCGTCATTCACGTGCCATGTACATCCCAAAGACAACATTATCAACATTAAAACACGCCAGTGTCTCAACGCAGCCGCTCGGCAGTCTGGGTTGCCACGTTGGGGGTCGACAAGCAGACAGGTCAATGTTGCCAGATGTGCGCCAGAAACAAGCAACCACCTTCATGAAAAAAAAAAAACAGCCGAAGGGGTCCGCCATGTTTCACGGGGGTCCGCCATGTTTCGTGGGGGTCCCAACACTCCCAGGAGGTCCGCGGACCCCGAGGGGGTCCCCCATGTATTTTATTTTTTTTAATTACTTTTTTTGGGCAATTTTTATCCCACGATTTTGGTACCCCAAAATAAGCTAGAGTAAGCAAGAGCCCCGTGCGCGGCTAGCCGCCCGGACCTCTAGTTATCTATATTAGACAAAGAGGATAGGTAATTACTGACCGGTTGTGTTGTGGTGGTCCATAGTTTAGTTCCTTTGTTTAATTTAATTTAATTAAACTTTGTTTAATTGTTTGTTGTTGTTTGTTTGGTAGTTTGGAAGTTTATCTTCTAATTGTGTGACAATTTGATATATACTATTTGAGACAGGCGATTCTCTTAAAATTATGAATAGCATGAAATATGGTACTTATAAGATAAGCTGCATCTTAAAGGTTTTTGTTTCCCTTTTTCTTTTATTTGTTTCTTTTTGTACAAAATGACCACATATGTCCACGTATTTTGGAGCTGTTGAGTATTGAATCAATATGTTATTTATCTACCACAATGGATAATTAACATCCCGGATGTGGTTGCTTAATTTGTAACGCGACATAAAAGATCATGTTGTGCTTGGTTTCTCTTGGCAAAATTCCACTGCATGGGCCGAATTCACTTCCTCTTCCTATTCTCAGCGGTCCTCTTTTGGGTTGTTCAGTTGTTCAGCTTCCGGGTTGCATCGCCCAGAGAGCAAAAGCGTGCAAGAAATTGAGAAACCTGGTTGTGTAAGGCTGCTGACTCTCTGTCTATGTTCACAGGGGCACGAGTGCTGTATGTGTGTACACAGTTGGTGACATTGAACGCGTCTTCACAACATCCAGGTTCAAGGGTTTCACTGGGGACATCCCAAATCCAAGACCTGGAGCAGTAAGTGTCAGAGTATATGATTCCAAAAGGGAATTTTACAGGGGCCAAAGATTTGAGTTAAAAATGTTTGCTTTAAAAAAAAATGCTATGAGCTTGTATATCTGCTATTTAAAAAAATCACACACTCGTATATGGCTAAAATCTAAAATGAAACATATGCTTTCCTGGATTGAATGGGTTACATTAATAAGGTGTGCTTTAACATCATTACTGGCACCACAGTGATGCGGTCATGAACAAGGAACTTGTGCTGGGTTACGCAAGCAACAATGAAGTGCCAATAATGACGGTAAAGCACGGCCTCCAACGTAATATTGTAATTATACAACAGTTACCAACAGCAGTTACCAGCACAGCGGATAGAGGATGTCAGAGTGGGAGGAGCTTCTAGTACACAGTAAAATCCACATCAAGACAGAACAGTTGACTATTTCTAATCAGTGACAGATTCCACTTCCTCGATACTGTGTATCTCTATGTAAAATATCACACCGGTGAACTATACAGCCATCATATATTATTCACAATGCATTTATTAGCCAATAAAGAGTCAATTCTGCCTCCAGTGTATTTCATAGATCAAATTGAATCATCCCTTCACGTTTCGTGAAAATCCGCCCGTACGTTCTCGATTTTGACCATGATTGTGACCTTGACCGTGGACATTTTCAATCCAGCCTACTGATCATTCCCTCCAAGTTTCATGAAAATCATGAAACATCTGTTCTTGAGTTATTTTGTTACCCATTAAAATTGGAAAAGCATCTTTGTCATTTTAGATTTTAGCGTTTGCTATTAAAAAATAGCAGATCTACAAGCTTGCAGCGCGGCACAGAATTTTTAACATTTTTGAAAAATCTTGAAAGTGTTTTGCAGACATGCCATTACAATACCCTGTCATGCATTGCAGGGTAACAAAACTACAAAAAAACATTGTACCAGAGTCTACTGTTAGCTCAAACACCTGCCCGTCTTCTCTCACCAGTGTACTGGGGACCGTGCAAAAATGGCGGCCATGATTGTGGTGGAGAATCACTCGGAGATGGAGGACACAGTCCAACCACACAGAGCCTTTGTGAGCCCTCACCACTACACACACCTCTGTGTAGACAGCATCCACAACCAGACAGTCCTCCTTCTCTCTCTAGGTGGGTAATGTCCCCCCCCCCCCCCCCCCACACACACACACACACACACACACACACACACACACACACACACACACACACACACACCTAGTGACTCTGAGGACCGTCTAGGGGTCGAATATCCATGACATACATAATATGTGAACAAGTAACTGGACTCAAACGTTTGTTACCTTTAGGTTAGTGAACTCAGAGTTTACTTGGATCTGGCGTGGTTTATTCAGACTGATGATCCAAACCGCCATCATCTCCATGCAAACACATGATTCATTTCCTTATCCTGAGTCACATCATGAGGTTATTCATTGGAGGCATGGGACTGGGAGAAGGTGTGTCGTGTAATCTGACCACACCAAGGAAGGAACATCATCAATCTTTTCAAAATACATTAAAGTCAATAAGATGTTGTCTATTGGGTGCAAAAATTGCAAAAAAAACACACCCTCAGGTTATCTTATCAGCACAATAGATAGACTGTGTTGGGAAATGCAAGTGATGATGATGTGAACATGATGAAACATGACACATCTGTTAAAGTCTTGTGAAATATTACAACCTAATTGAGGCTACAGTATAGTTGAACTTGAGATTATTATTATTTGTACAAAATATTCTTTTTGTACAAAATAATGTACTGTAATGTAATAATGTCCACAGTGTGCAAAATAGAAAACTATGAATACCTGAAGTCCTTCCTTGTCTATTTTGTTAACAAGGAGACTTAACACTTTTTGGCAACTCGTTCATTCAAAACTGAATGAAGACTTTTATGCCAACTAGCGAGACCAACTCAATATTGTTGTTGGAAGGTTTATCAGGCGCCTCGGTTCCATACACAAGCCACAGGGCTGAACTTATTATTGGCACCAAGCATAATCTCTACGATCCAAATGTTGTCATGTGTGGCGTACAGCTGTGACAACGTGACATGTCCCACAGCAACTCACAAACACAGCGTGGGTGGATAACATATAGGTACAAGTTTGCCTTTATAACTTTGAAAATAATGTGTTTTAAATCAGGTTTACCATTACCATGTCTTAAATATGATGTTGAACAATGCTGTACAGGTATCTGGCCACAAGTCTAAATATTGTCAATATTTGTTAATAATTGTTAATATTTGACACACACTTAAATTTCCTCATGAGTGGAGAAGAACTGGAATAAAAACAATTTAAGTAATGTAATGACATTATACTGTACTGGTCTGGGAAGTAAAAAGATAGGATCATAAATGTGACAATAGGTCAAACTAAGTTGTCTTTACTTCGTAGTATGACTGTACCAAAAAGTTACAGTCATACTTGGGAAATGTAGGGCCACCCACACCTTACCACCAAAATCAACACACAAGTTTGAAAACATACTTAAATACAGTGATTTTACTTAAGAAACACTGGGTGCTGGGGCTTGCAAGAGGAAGTGTGTGTGTCAAGCCCTATGAGAGTGTATAAAGTTGATGTTTGGACATGCTCAGAGTCTTGCTAATACGATCTCTGTAATCTCCTTGTCTCGTCTTGCTCCACATTACTTTCTACAGAGAATGGAGGAGTTCAAAAGGTGCTGGAGAATGACACCAAGACGTTCATCATCGCAGAGTATCGTCCTTTCAGCCACGGAGCCCACATCGTTAACATGATCATTAACCCCTCCACGGTGAGTCACACATTACTGTCTACATGCTCAGACCCTCCTCATCAATAGATGCTGTGAGGGCTACAGCAAAGTATGAGACATAATGTTATAGTGTGTGGTTTAATTTATCCAAGCATTAAGTTTCTAATATGAAAAGGCCTATTCCACAGTCAAATATTCACTGTGTGTGTGTGTGTGTGTGTGTGTGTGTGTGTGTGTGTGTGTGTGTGTGTGTGTGTGTGTGTGTGTGTGTGCGTGCTCTGTGTCTTAATACCTTAATGTTTAATGTATTATGTAAAGCACTTGTTGTTTAAATGTACTATACAAATAAACTTGCCGTGCCTAGAATGTAAATGTAGGAGAGTGCTGGTAGATGATCAACCACATGATAGTGGTTGATGCGCTGTGGTTGGAGACATGCGATGCATTTCCTGTCTGTCTACTCTCCTATCCATAAAAATGAATCATACACCCCCCCTCCCCACCCCCCAAAAAATAAAAATAAAATCAATACTATCTATCTATAAACAAACAATCAAACACACAAACAAACAGGCTACAGAATGTACAAAGTGTAAGTGGGAGGGGTGGATCGGATGACCTTTTCAGGGTGTCTCCCTCAATGAAGTGTGTATAGAAAATGAATGAGTGAATCAGTAGTTATTGAACTAATAGTTTTCATACAATTGCAGAAGAAGCTTTACGTGAGCTCCAGGCGTGAGATAGTCCAGATCAACCTGAAGAGCTGTGCCCAGTATGGACCCAGCTGTGACGACTGTGTTCTAGCCAGAGATCCCTACTGTGGCTGGGATGGCACCCGCTGCAGCCCTGCCACAAGGTAAGCCCAGAGCCACTTCAATTCCTGCTCTTTGTCTTGCTGTCTCTCCATCCCCTCTCCTGTCTGTCTGTCTGTCTGTCTGTCTGTCTGTCTGTCTGTCTGTCTGTCTGTCTGTCTGTCTGTCTGTCTGTCTGTCTGTCAAAAGGGATTAGTCTGATTGAGGTTGGTTCATTGCACTGAATAACATACATTATATACAGTATAATGTATATGCAGAGATGCTCGTAGGCCTGCGTCCTGCGTCGCTGACGCACCATATTGCGAAAGGACGCATTCATGACAACTCTAGTGCGTCCATGGGACGCAGCTCCGATTAGCTCCGATAATATATAATATTTGTCAGCTGTGATCTACATGGACTCTCTCGGTTAGGCACCGTTGGTGGAGAAGTATAACTCTCCGGTTAGACACCGTTGTACTGGAGAAGTATAACTCGGTTAAACGGCGTTGTGTGGCAGAAGCAGCACAGCCCCTCGCTGTTAGTCTACGCTACACACACAGAGAGAGAGAGAGAGACGGCATGAGGACCTGCTCTTAAACGTGTTAAAACGTCTTGGATAGACCACTGTCTGGAATAATAACTGATCATCATACATACAGGTCTACTACTAATCTCTGTTGCTGTTGTCATCTTAAATTGACCAGTGAGGTATATTTAAAACCACCGACTTACAGGTTTAATGCACTATACTAATTGCCAACAACGCCATATTGTAAAGTTAGTTTGATGTTCCAGAGATGTGAATGAATGGTGAAGAATGGATGAGACATCACTCCAATAGTGAGGTTCGTTGCTTCCAGTTTATTTCATCATAGTACAGACTTTCTATGGAGACCCTGAGGTCCACACAGGCGGCCCTCCGGCCTGAGACACACTAAGTTAGTTACATTTCAGTCAGTCCTTTATAGCAGTGGTCACCTTTGAGATCTAAGAGTAGGTACGTGTTGGGTGTGTCAGCCCTGTATGGTGAACCCCCACCTCCCCTGGCTCTTCCACATTTGCAACTGTAAAGAGCCAGGAAAGGAAGAGGTGTCAGCCTTGATGACAAATGCCTAGACGCACTGTCTCCATGCTAAGTGTACCCCACACCCAGGCTGGAGCCAACAAATGGTAATACACTCCTCTGTCTCTACTGGCCAAAGTGACTTGTAAAGTTAAGTAATATTAACAAATGACTTAAAATGTGTACATTAAGTTAAGAAATATACAGCATACCCCCCACGGGAGACACTAAAACGTCTCCCGCAAAAACGTATATTTCCAAAAGAAAAACAAAGAACCGCCCCCCATGAAACTTACTGGAACACAACCAGGACAAAAATAAAACATTCAGGAACACAAAATAGCAAACAATATCCAATACAGAATAATGCACATACAAGAACCAAAATTACATAGTACAGTGACAAGGTGATCTACAAATAGACAGAAAACTCATTCCCTGATTCCAATTAGCGTGCAGGATCCCTCTGTTAGTCCTTTAAACTCCAGGATAAAACATTACACAGCTAACAAGCACAATGGAAGCTGACAGCATACAGTTGAATCATCACTCACCAACCGATAGCACCACCCTCCAGGTCAATGTCCCCCCCGCCGAGCCACCAAATAATACTCAAAGATAGCCTAATACTTATCCCTAAGCTTACACTGTACCATCAAGTACAAATGACAGCTACGAACGGAAGCGCTCACAGTGAAAAGACAAGGCAGTGTACCCCCAATGAAATAACAAAAACACAAAGTAAGCTCACATTAAATACCAGAGACCAGAAAGTAAAAAAATATCCTCACAAACGCTCGCGCTGTGGCAGCCCTCGCCCCACAGTTTAAACCCCCATCATCACAAAAATATAACCCCAGGTCCCGTATGTTCAGTGTCCCGCTCGATGATGTTTCTCTGTAGTCTCCCTCAATGTCATTTTCTCGCCCCAGCCGCGTTTCCCAGTGCAGTGTCCAGATTGTCCAACAGATAGCTGCAATTTTACAACAGCACGCTCTACTTGCGACCGTAGAAAATGTTCTAACACACTCCCCACGAAGAACCCCTCATCGCCGGTTCTACGTTCTGCTGGCACCCGCTGTCTCCCGTCCATCCTCACAACATTACCCGCCACGAGAGAACCCCGTCGATCCACAGGTTCCCCGCTCTGCCGTCAGCACCGCAGCGCGCTCCTTTAGCGACCGTAGAAGATAAGTTGTGCAGCCAGATGAGTCGTAACAGCCATCCTAGATCTGGTCATGACGAGGGCCTCTCCCCGTAGATCCTCGAAAAGTTGTCGTCATGTCGTGCCGATGTCCCTCTTGCAGTGGTCCCCCCACGTCGCAGGAAGATAGCTTGATCCTTCCATCCACCGCAAGGCAAAGACTTCCACCACCCGCTCATGTCCTTTCGACGCCTGGCTCAGTATTTCTGGAGACTGGCGTCCCCATATAACCAAACCAACGCGACTGCCGACAAAACCGCCATTTGAGGTATATTTAAAACCACCGACTTACAGGTTTAATGCACTATACTAATTGCCAACAACGCCATATTGTAAAGTTAGTTTGATGTTCCAGAGATGTGAATGAATGGTGAAGAATGGATGAGACATCACTCCAATAGTGAGGTTCGTTGCTTCCAGTTTATTTCATCATAGTACAGACTTTCTATGGAGACCCTGAGGTCCACACAGGCGGCCCTCCGGCCTGAGACACACTAAGTTAGTTACATTTCAGTCAGTCCTTTATAGCAGTGGTCACCTTTGAGATCTAAGAGTAGGTACGTGTTGGGTGTGTCAGCCCTGTATGGTGAACCCCCACCTCCCCTGGCTCTTCCACATTTGCAACTGTAAAGAGCCAGGAAAGGAAGAGGTGTCAGCCTTGATGACAAATGCCTAGACGCACTGTCTCCATGCTAAGTGTACCCCACACCCAGGCTGGAGCCAACAAATGGTAATACACTCCTCTGTCTCTACTGGCCAAAGTGACTTGTAAAGTTAAGTAATATTAACAAATGACTTAAAATGTGTACATTAAGTTAAGAAATATACAGCACCAGCCAAAGTAAAATCCCCGATTTTAGAGTGTTCTCCCACTTGCTTGGAGATCAGAGTGATGTATGTGGTGGATTAATGCATGTTGCCAATCAGCTGTGTAACATTAGCAGGTTAACGATGGCTCGTTGATCCTATGCATTTGACCCTGATTTGACCACAAAGGCAAACAAAAGCACTAATTAATGGCAGCTGTAAGTAACCGGTTGTCTATCGTCTGTGTCTTGTGTATGTTTAATAGGCAACTGGATGTTTTCTGTAGCTTAGAGATATCATAACAATTAATTCCCTGAAGAGGGTAGACCCTCTCCCTCATGCTAAACTTAAAGTGACTTATAAGGTTCCACTTCTCCTCAAAAAGACAACTTTATTTTCCTTTCTCAATGACAAGCCTAATAGTATTATTGCATGTTGACTATGTGCAATAACTGCAAGCCAATGTTCATAGGCATTGTCAGTATTTGTCTTCATTATTTCTTGAATTCCTATTTCTTTATTTGCCAATACTTCCACTGTAAGCCAGTGTTTTCAGTCTACACAATAAATAGTAAAAATAAATTCTACATTCATAAATAATACAAAATAAAATAATAATAATGATTAAAAGGTTCTATGATTAAATGTATTCTATTGGTCAAAGGTATGTTAAATCCACCTGTTGCCCACTACTAGTATTTCTTACCATAAGGTGTGCTAATACTACAGAATCATATACATTTGAAAAAATATATTTATGATTTTTTAATATATGTATATATATCGGTATCGGTCTTGAAAAGCAGGAACGGGTCGCACTGATCTAGATCTGCTATTTTCACAATATGTATCTGTGGAACTGAATCAAACTAAATTAAGTGCCTCAACTCCTAATTCCTCAGGGTGGGGGGTCCCCAGTTAAAATATGATTATTTTGGGGGGTCGCTGCCTGAAAAGGTTGAGATCCACTGCATCAGGATATAATGTACACAGTCACACACGCATAGAAGATATGGAGATTGGAGATCAAAGAAAACGATAGGGGGGGGGACGTGTAATTGGGGACCCATAAAATGTCCCTGGGACCCATCTAAAAGACCACCCTTGCATCCCAGGACCCATTACATTGAAAACCTAGCAACATCACTGTATATGTACATGAAATCAAAGCATCGTTCTTTCTGAGATGTTTTGTTTTGGGTTGCTGTAAATGAATGCAAGCCAGGGCGTGGTTGGACAGTCAAATGGTTATAGTTCCTGCCTGGTACGCCGAAGGTCCCTGGTTTGTTCCCAGCCATGTGTAAAGTATGCAAGTTATGCAAGCCAGATTTCAAGAAGCTAATTGAAGGCAAGAAATGTCACAGGTCCATCAGAAACGGCATACATGATAATATTGTGTTGCATGAGGAGAGAGAGAGGGAGAGGGAGAGGGAGAGGGAGAGATGACTGTTGCCAACAGCAGCGACTTGCGGTTGTTGGTGACATAGTACAGGGGTGGGCAACCATGTCCTGCCGTTCAATCGTGCTCAGGTATGCTGGTTTGAATGTGAATTCCTACGAATCACATGAAGGGGGCTGTTGCCAACAGCAGCGACTTGCGGTTGTTGGTGACATAGTACAGGGGTGGGCAACCATGTCCTGCCGTTCAATCGTGCTCAGGTATGCTGGTTTGAATGTGAATTCCTACGAATCACATGAAGGGGGCTTCACAGTGCAAATTAACAAAGTCAATTATAACACGCTGAGAGAATTATTTTTTTCAATGTTGAATGGAAAATGTATTTGACTCATCTGCAACAACTGTGCTGTGATGGTGAAGAAAAGGAACTAAAAACCACTTTCTGACAAAATGAGTCATGAAAAGAAAGTTAGTTTGATGTTCCAGAGATGTGAATGAATGGTGAAGAATGGATGAGACATCACTCCAATAGTGAGGTTCGTTGCTTCCAGTTTATTTCATCATAGTACAGACTTTCTATGGAGACCCTGAGGTCCACACAGGCGGCCCTCCGGCCTGAGACACACTAAGTTAGTTACATTTCAGTCAGTCCTTTATAGCAGTGGTCACCTTTGAGATCTAAGAGTAGGTACGTGTTGGGTGTGTCAGCCCTGTATGGTGAACCCCCACCTCCCCTGGCTCTTCCACATTTGCAACTGTAAAGAGCCAGGAAAGGAAGAGGTGTCAGCCTTGATGACAAATGCCTAGACGCACTGTCTCCATGCTAAGTGTACCCCACACCCAGGCTGGAGCCAACAAATGGTAATACACTCCTCTGTCTCTACTGGCCAAAGTGACTTGTAAAGTTAAGTAATATTAACAAATGACTTAAAATGTGTACATTAAGTTAAGAAATATACAGCACCAGCCAAAGTAAAATCCCCGATTTTAGAGTGTTCTCCCACTTGCTTGGAGATCAGAGTGATGTATGTGGTGGATTAATGCATGTTGCCAATCAGCTGTGTAACATTAGCAGGTTAACGATGGCTCGTTGATCCTATGCATTTGACCCTGATTTGACCACAAAGGCAAACAAAAGCACTAATTAATGGCAGCTGTAAGTAACCGGTTGTCTATCGTCTGTGTCTTGTGTATGTTTAATAGGCAACTGGATGTTTTCTGTAGCTTAGAGATATCATAACAATTAATTCCCTGAAGAGGGTAGACCCTCTCCCTCATGCTAAACTTAAAGTGACTTATAAGGTTCCACTTCTCCTCAAAAAGACAACTTTATTTTCCTTTCTCAATGACAAGCCTAATAGTATTATTGCATGTTGACTATGTGCAATAACTGCAAGCCAATGTTCATAGGCATTGTCAGTATTTGTCTTCATTATTTCTTGAATTCCTATTTCTTTATTTGCCAATACTTCCACTGTAAGCCAGTGTTTTCAGTCTACACAATAAATAGTAAAAATAAATTCTACATTCATAAATAATACAAAATATGAAGGGGGCTGTTGCCAACAGCAGCGACTTGCGGTTGTTGGTGACATAGTACAGGGGTGGGCAACCATGTCCTGCCGTTCAATCGTGCTCAGGTATGCTGGTTTGAATGTGAATTCCTACGAATCACATGAAGGGGGCTTCACAGTGCAAATTAACAAAGTCAATTATAACACGCTGAGAGAATTATTTTTTTCAATGTTGAATGGAAAATGTATTTGACTCATCTGCAACAACTGTGCTGTGATGGTGAAGAAAAGGAACTAAAAACCACTTTCTGACAAAATGAGTCATGAAAAGAAAACAGCGAACTGAGAAAAAGAAAGAAGGAAATGAATCTTAACCATAGATGACATGTCGGACGTCAGACGTGTCGGTTTCCCACGTTGTCTTGTGGGGTTGTGGGCCGTGCCGGTTATCTGGTGTGTAGTTTGTTTGATTTACGTTGATGTCGGCTAGCCCTGAAAGAAAACTTTAAGTGAAATGGCTGCCAAGTGGGGTCAATGCACAGCGTTTCTGTCCTATTCGTGGGCGCCCAGTCACGGACAGTTCACCAATGTTGAATCTTTTCTCCCGTATGAAGCCCCGGTCACACATCTGCGTCAGACATAACCAATGCATCTACAACACAAGCCGTTGTATCAGATGCATTCATTTCCCACGTTATCTTGCAGGGCTGTAAGCAGTGCTGGCAGTAATGCCGGTTTTCCGGTGTGTCGTTCATTGGACTTGCGTTCAACGCAACAATGGAATGATTCTGCCCGTTTCTCCCATATAATATAATGGAAGTGAACAGGGTGACTTCTAAATAAAACTTTTATGTTTTTTTTGGGTGTGTATAAACAAATAAAAGAAAAGGAAGGGATAAACCGCCTCATTGTCAACAGACTTTTCCATACAAGAGGCTAGCCACCCTCCAAACTGAAAAATCATCATAAGACAAAATTTTAAAGAAAGAAAATACTCACACTTTGTATTAATTCAAGGTTTAATGCCAGCTTGCTTGAGTTCTTATAATAGTGCACTACAAAATTCCATGGGGTTTAGGAACCGGTAATGGCGTTAGAGGGTGGTGACTTCCTGTCACTGTACTGGAGGTTCCTAATCTGTGCCCATCAAGGTTCCCAAACTTCCCAAGAGGTTTATGGGAATAATGGGAAATCTCTTAAGAGTTTCTCTAATGAAAGGAAGGCTTTAATAATAAGCTGGTACTTGGAATAAGACCAATCTTCCAGACCATAAGGTCCAACACAAGAACACCCAAGCATGAAAAATGAACATGCGATGCAATGCGAGAGTGCGTTCTAGCCAACACCAACTCGGGACTCCTGAATCGCTGCCCTCCACACTCTCCTTTCTAACATCAGGGTCTACAGTGTTGTTAGCTAATCTGTCGCGCTGCAGTGCATCTACGTAGGTGGTGCGCGTCTTGCCTTTCCTGGCTTTGCCCTGGGTTGGCTCCCATAGCGTCAGTTTGCTACACTCTTAATAGTTTGTCAAGCTTTTCTCTGGAAATTTGCACAAACAAATTCTTGAACCAGCAACCGGATTTGCCACTTTGCATTCTGAAATGTTGTTTTATGATACAGTCATTTGTTGGGGGAAATGTGTTTGGCATTTCCAGGCAACCATAATTGTGTTTCTATCTTACTGTAAAACACCTCCCACTTCTCTTTTCACAGTGACACATTGCAGAATATGAAGGAAGAGAACCATGATGTTTGCTCGCACAGTAAAGGTATGAACATATTTTTATTTTAAAGAGAGCAAGCAGTCCACTCCTGTTAATCCTTATTTTCATTGGCACAACAACTGGAAAGTTGAGAGACAGAGTTTGGTTCTTAACCCTACTGTCCCTATTCTGGGGTCGAACACTCTGTGAAAATAACAGATCTACAAGCTCACACGGTCTGTTGTGAGCCTGTAGACCAGCGGTTTGGTGTAGAGGGACAAAAAGACCCCAAGACCCCATTGGCACCTGGTCAACTAAGTATATAGGGTTTAAGTGATTACACCATCAGTGGGTACAAATGTTATTTTAATATACTAGCAGCGCTCTGTAAGCCTGACTAGTTATGTTGGTAGCAGGGTTGTTCACACATTCTGTTTCATATGCAAACTTATTATGTAAAACATGTTGATTTGCCTCAGAGCGGAGCTTTAGAAAAGGGAGCAGACTTCTTATTCGAAACATTCAAACACACTCACAGCAATATCTACTTCTTGTGCTGAACAAACACATGTCCTTGTCTATTTGTTCTCAGCGTTGACATCCCCTGTGGAGCACATCATGGTTCCTTGGGGGTCGAAGCATTTCCTCCAATGCCCCATCTTGTCTCACCATGCTGAGTACAGCTGGCACCACGTCGGCTCCAAAACCACCTCCTGCGACCCCACAGAGGATCACTGCCTGCTGCTCATCGACAGCATGAGCGACAGGGACCAGGGCCTCTACAGGTGTGAGTGTACGGAGAAGGACCACGCGGAGAAGGACCACAACAAAACCCTGGCACAGTATAGTCTGGAGTTGGAGGGCAAGTATAGTCTGCAGTTGGAGAGCAGGGCCACAGCGCTACCGGTGTCAGTCACACTGACGTTGTTCTGTCTGATTGTTGCAGCAGTTATGCTATGCTAGGCCCAGGTATTATAAGACAGTGGTTCTCAAAGTGGGCTCCGGAGACCCCCGGCGGTCTCCGGAGCCAGAGTCCAGAGTCCTTTCATGGCCTTCTTTTAATCACAGCCAATCTGCCTGTGCTGCTCACTTCCATTTGTCTTCTCATGTGATGTTCTGACAGCTCACTCCTCACCTAGCCTCACATCACCAGGCTCTCTGCAGTACCTGTGGAAAGCCTAGTTTCTGCCTAATCCAAAACTGTATCCGGTCATTTCCATACACACACACACACACACATACATGCACGTACACAGACCGTTTCTGTATGTGCTTTAGACCGGATATGCAAACTAGCAAAGAAAGTTTATTCCAGTGCCGAGTCCAGCGCCGATTCAACATGCTCAATCGGCTGTAAACTAACTTAAAATAATGGAAACGTTTTGATGAGCGGACAAATATTAAGCTGTGTTTTTGATTTCTATATATGTGTTATTGTAATTTAAATGATGATTTTTAAAACCATTTCACAATTGGGGATGCAGCTTGAGAATACAGCTATTCTTGGAATGTCAAAGTTTGGGAACGCCTGCAATACATAAACATTATATTTAGAAACAGGAGCCATGCACACAGCACCTTTAAGAGCCTCACACTGTGCTAATAATGTATACGTTGCAAATGTTCTTACTATTATTGCTATTGTTTATTGTCTCCGCCAGACCGAAGGCATGGCGAGAGAGTATGTTTTACCCTCCGTCCGTCCGTCCGTCCGTCCGTCCGTCCGTCCGTCCGTCCGTCCGTGTGTGTGTCCTTCTGTCTGTGAGCAGCTAATCTCCGGCACCGTTGGCCCGGTCGCTCTGAAACTGTGCACACACACTCCCTGGATGCCAATTCAGAACCTCTGCCCCAATTTTTTCACATGGGACTGTTATAGCGCCACCAGGAGGCCGATTTGTGCAAAACCTATTTTTTTACATTACTCCAGATTTTATCCAAACGTCATGCAAATCGGTACACAGTATCTCTATAGTCATGTGATCAACACGGATCTGTCCGATTTCCCATATTCCATCCTCATTGCCTATGGTTGGCTTCCAAAGTTTGCAGGATTGGTCCGTTTTGAACAAAAAGCCTCAAACTATGCACGCAGCTTGCGATTTCCGTGAAATTTCACACGCACATTCCCACTAGGCCGAGGAAGAAATGGCACCCTTTTCACATTGGCCTGTTATAGCGCCACCAGCAGGTCTAATATAGCAAAACACATTTTTGGAACAAAATGCCTCAAATCATGAATGCAGTGTCTGATTGCCATGAAAGACCTAAGAATAAATGGCACCCTTTTCACATTGGCCTATTATAGCGCCACCAGGAGGCCAGAATAACGTACCTGACCTGGCGGAGACCTGTGCTCCGAGGAGCACTTTTTCTAGTTATGTCTTTGTTATTGCTGTTACAATGTTGCTAAACCAAAGAATGTTACTATTGTGTCCTTAAGATGTAACAATGAAATCTTGAATCGCCTGTATATAACAGGATACATTTTCAAAAGACCAGTGGAACAGAGCCATATTGTAAATGCAGTTCCTCTCTAGTCTTTAGGTCTCTGACACGATAACAGGATTGTTCCCAGGAGATGGCAATTGCCATGGGCATTGAACGTACGTTCTTTTACACATAGTTTCCACCACCTACGAATGTTTTTGCAGATTTGACTCTTGTCTACTTTGCACTGGATGGATGAGCTGATGATCTTTCACTCTGTGTGTGTGTGTGTGTGTGTGTGTGTGTGTGTGTGTGTGTGTGTGTGTGTGTGTGTGTGTGTGCCTGCCTGCGTGCGTGCGTGCGTGCGTGCGCGCACGTGTTTTGTTACTGTGTCTTGTATGTACGTATATGACTGTCAATTGCAAGTGTATATTCTGTGGTAGTCTATGTTCAATGCTGGATACCGGAAGGTGCGTTCTACATGGAATGTTCTGCATCTAGTGCAGCCTCAAGATAACACATGTTGCAACCGCTATGTCACTTTGTCATGGCCAAGTGGCCAACCTCTAGTTTGTTTCCCTGAAATGATGCCTCTGATTGTTCTCAATGCATCCTGGTCAAGTACAGTGAACAATGACAGAAATGGATTTTAATATTATAATGTGAGGTATGAGGTACATGGTAATACTATGCAAATGATCCCCCGCATGTTACAGTAAAGGCGCCACAGTTAATTTAGCTTACATCATCAACCTATGGCGTGTAGCCTGTGTGTGTACCATACACAAATGGGGAGTGTCACTGTCAACTAAACAAAAGTATTTCACTGGAGGTCTTGTGAATTCAGGTTTGAACAAACGTCATGGTGACGAGATGCAAAATGTAGGCTATAAAGTTATGATCAGATGTTTTATGTCTTTAATTACTCCAGCATCAACACAGAAGCAGATGCTATTGAATGTGAACTTCCATTGAATTACTTTTTTTTTTCTTTTTTCTTTTTTTTACAAATGGCCTTTCTGTCTGTCTGGGGATAATGGGGATTGAACCGCTAATTGATTGACCAATCAGTTCCACATTTCTTATGAACGCTGCCAGTGGGCGTGGCTCCCATGTGGATCTTGGACTTCAAGTGGCCAGTCTATGATGTCAGTCACCTATGAGTATTACTCCAAATTTGGTCAAAGTTTCAGTCAATTCTGACCCCCATTGACTTTGATTCTAAAAGTAAAGTCAAATATGTACAATAATATAAAGATATGTGGGAAAAAGACCCCGGCCAACAGAGAGACTTTTTTACATGGTTGACACCCTTGTTTGTTTACTTGTCATATCCGGTATGTGTTACAGCTGGGCACTTTCACTTTATTATTTATACGATTATATCTTTATTGATTTGTTTTTTTCTATTGTTTCTCTGTACTTACTGGAACGTCAACTTATCTTAAAATATTATGTTGAATGTTAGATACTTTGTACTTTGCTTTTATTACTTGTACTATTTGTTTTACCTGCTTGAAGCTACAGTTTCCTGAGGGATAAATTAAGTTAATCTGAATTGTTAAGTATTTGTATGTATGTATAAAACACCATGCAGGCACATTGCAGCATGGGAGCTGAATACTACCTCACCCAGCATTCTGGTTTCAGATCACAGCTATTCTCTTATTTCCTGTGACCCTGTCAGAACAATTGGCCAAGCCGCAGTAGAGAATCATATCCTTGTACATAATGAAAAAGCATTGTTGAAATATTTTTCAGTGTACTGAGAACCAGTGCCATTAAGCATTTTTCGTCATGAACCTTAAGGAAACTGGACTTTGTATATTGGGTTTCACTGTGCCTTCCTGTTATTTATGTTATGTTGTGTTCTGTTCCAATCTTTTCTATTCTCTTTCCCTATTCTAACCCTTCCATTAACTACAATGTTTAGAGCTCACAAAAAAAAATCACCCTTTAACACCTGTAATAGTGTGATGTGACAATACAGTTGATTGTGATTCTCGATTAAAAGATTAAACTGTGACAGTTGTTTTGACACTCCTTTTGCATGATGATGAAGTATACTGTTACAGTATATTTGCCAAAGCATTGACGCTGGGAAGCTCCCCAGCATGGGTACATTTTAAGCTAAGAACATCACTAGAGAAAGACAGCTTTAAGCTGGAATAGTGAAAAGAATGTGTGAATAATAAAACATGTTTTAAATCTCTTTGAATGTGAAGCACCACGTGCTTTCCCAAGCATGGACTTCACCGCCAGTGTAGAAAATGTCATACATTCTAAAGGTAATGCATTTCATACATTCTGACAGGTAGGGCCCGTCTCCATATCAATCATATGACTTTTTGGAAAGTTTATTCTTATTAGAGGAAGATATGTATAAGGTTCCTGGAATAAGATCACAGAAAGGACTTTTAGTGAAGCTGTAGAGTAACTGCTGTGTGGTTGTGGGTGTTTGTGGTACACTGAGAAGACCCTGCATGACAAATGTCATGCAGATCATCAGCGGGCAGTTGAAGTAAAATCCCTAGTGCAAGTACTGTAGTAAAAAGGTGATTCCCCTGTTTTTGTGGTGTAGTCCTGGCAAGCATCTACATATTGTATACCAGTGGCTCTTAAAGCAGGGTCCCCAGCAAAAGATTAACAGTTTAAACTCTTAAGCTCGATTTTATACTTCAGCTATTGGAAAATAAACAAGCTCACCATGACAAATCTTGTATAATTTTGTCTTAATGATTCAAATCTTGTATGGGGATTCCTGTCACAGAGACCCCCCTTTTCAGATGGGGGTCTGCGAACCCTTGACATGAAAACATTTCCGTAGAAGTCGTGTATGACCACAAACACCCCCACCCACAACTCCTACCCACTCTACCTCCCTTAACCGGTAGTGATACACTTTCCTGCAATGACGCATATATCACACATATCACACATTAAAATATACTTAAAGTACCAAAAGTAAAAGTACTCATTATGCAGAATGTCCAATTTCAAGTTATCAAAAGTATAAAAATCTTTTGAAAATAGCAGATCTACAAGCTCACAACGCTTCACAAGTTTGTAGATTTTTTTCCCCCCCACTAATGTTTTCAAATAGCCTTTGAAATGTGGGGGAGTAGAAGTAGTAATATTGAAAATTGGAAATAGTAAAGTAAAAAATACCTCAAAATTGTACTTAAGTAAATGTACTTAGTTACTTCCCACCACTGCATAGTACAACATATCCTGCCTGCAGCTTGTGTATGTTCGATTAGTAACGTCTCTCTAGAATGTGGTTTTAATGAGAAATACTATCAGTAGCTTACATTGTAACCCTATGCGACCTAATCTTCATTTCCAGCAAGCTGACCATTAAAGATAAACTAACCCTGACTGTGACATGATATGCAACTACACACTGTAGCATTCGTGGAAATCCAACACACATTCCAAGAAGTATACAAGAGACGCACGCATAAGATATAAAGTAAAACTTTATCATGACATACAAGTTTAAAGCCCTGAGAACCATATCTTTATATTACTAATGTGAACAAAACTGAATGTGTCAAAAAACCACTTTGGAAAAGTGCTCCTCTTAAATACAATCAGCACAAACCAGTTTTTTTTACAAGCATTCATGTGTTTTGTCCTATTTTTTTTTTGTTTTAATCAAAGAGAAAACTATAATATCAGTAATATCATTATTATCATATCCATAATAATAATAACAGTACAAAAATATGCACAAACCCCACAGCTGAATGAATTGACGGAGCATTGTACAAGCCAAAAAAACAAAAAGAAAAAAAAAAACATAAAATTGATAAATGAGGTATTCGATAACCACTTGCATATGCACCTGTTTTTACACAGATCAGGTTAGATTTTAAAACAATTTAAAAGTGAATTAACTCCAAAAATTATCATCAGAAAGACAAGATTCTGCAGACTTCCAATTTCACAGCTTCCTGAGTGTTGAGGTCTTGTCTACAGTCATTGAAGACAACCCCCCCCCCTCCCCATCCCCCCCCCCAAAAAAGTAATTAACCCAATACAACTAAATGACATTAAAATAAAAACCCTAGTCAGCCTAAAGTAGCATTCAATCAGTGAAGTCTTTGCAGCTTGTTTGTACACCTCCCTCGGTGTACAAGCCAATATCACAACTTCAACCATGAATGAAACAATGACTGCAGCCCAGTGCCCTGAGGTATTGTGGTGGTAAAGAGGTAGGGGGACTTCTAAAACGCACACACACACACACACACACACACGCAGGCACGTGCGCACGCACGCACGCACGCACGCACGCACGCACACACACACGCACACAATACATCATATGCAAGCATGCACACAATCACGCAAGTCAACAATGGTAGCTAATTCAAGAGTGAAGAAGAGTAAACTGTAAATGACAGAGGATGTAGCTCCATCTCTGCCACGGTGTGGTGGTCCTAGTAGTAGCAGACAGCGCCACCTGTGGGATTCCTTGTGGTATTACAGACACACAGGAAATGAGAAAAGAAAAAGAGGTAACGTCATCCCCCTCTGCCCCAACAAGCATGAACATTGACCCTGCTCTCATACAATTATACACTCACACACACTTGCATTCTTTATAATATGAAGGCAGTAAAGCTTAATTTATACTCAATCATGTGAAGGCGTCTCTTGCAAAAAAACAAAACTTGTAGATCTGTTCCCTTTTGGCAAGTAACACCATCGCACTACAGAGCATGAATTAGGCTTAAGGCTACACTATCAAACAGTCATTGCCTAGCCTGATCGGTTTGAACAGAAAATGTCGGTTTCTAGAACAAAGAAGGAGAAACAAAGTGTTTTAGTAACACAACCTAAGCCATCAATCCTAAGTCATAATTACAAAAAAGGTCCATCAGAGTAAAATCAACACAAATAAATAGCGATCCTTTGTTTTGAAAACATCAGTTCTGAATAGTGAATGTCTCTTCATGGAACACTTTGCCATTGGCCTCATGCCAGTGTGTGAACACATTGGAAAAAAACTAAAAATCTCTCAAATACAAACATTTAAAGGATGAAACAAATCAAGTACAAACTGTTGCGTTGTGCTTGTATTTTGTTGCTATTTGCTTTGCAAATAAATGATGTATTATGGGAGATTTTCGTTTTGCACTATAACACTTTGTGTGCAAACCCAAAGTATTCCACTGGTAAATACACTGCAATAAGGCCGGAAAAAAGTGTTTCCTCTGATTGATTGGATGATAAAAAAATAACGGAAACTTGAGTTTTGCTCTCCAAAGGATTAAGCTTGGAGAGAGAAAGCAGACATTCCCTTGGCCAGTGGAGTCCTGAACTACATGCTGGTAGCATTTCACCAGCAGTTCATTTTTTAAGGCAGCAAACTACATCTTTCACCTTTATAAAAAAAGTGACACGTGTCACTGAGGAACTGAAGGTGGACCAAAAGGACTTGCCAGCATCGTCTTTAATGTCCTGAAACCCTTTGTGATCTGAAAATGTGATCATCTGCACTGCAAAAGGTCAACAAAACACAACACGTAACAGCTAAAACACGGTGTACTACTAAAAGCAACAAGGCCGCCCACCTCGGATCACATTGGGCTTAAAAAGGTGTTTTAAATTACAAGAAAGAAAAAAGAAAAGCCTCACATTCAACACAGAAACAGCTAAAAAATCCATTCAACTCATGTCAACCCGTGTGTCTTAGTTTAAAATGCAAAAACATCTATTCGAAGGGGAAAAAATACTCAATACAGCGGTCTGAAGCAGAACAAACCAGCTGACAAATATTGATGTCTTGATCTCTGAGAAATTGGATTTTTACAAACGGGGGCCAGACATGTGACCTACTGTACAGTCAACACTCGAAAAAAAACCTTTAGGAGCTCTTCAGATTGCAACTACAGGGGATCTCCAGAAGAGCCCTTGAAGAACCCCCCTTTATAAATGGTTTGAAGGTGCTTTCATGAACCTTTTAACATGAGGGTTCTACAAGGGTTCTTCCAAGGGTACCATACCCTTTAGGTTCCGACTAATAATAATAATGATCCCCCGATTAAACCCTCACTGAGGCGGCTTCCATCCGGCAAGTTTGGAATGTCAGACTAAACCAGGCCCAAGACCTCAATATAATGAGAAATTGTTTAGCAAGCTCAAGAGAGCCGTAGTCTCCAAGTACATTTTTTTTTAGGGCTGTGGTATTATTCAACCTACAATAGCAATTATGAGCCCTAAACTATACTTTTTCTTCAAACAAGTGGAAATACTTTTCCAGCAGAAACTGACTTGATTCAAGAATGGTCTTACTATTAGGATAACAAAAGGAATTGATCCGTGTTATTTTAAAGGCCCAGTTCATTGGCAAATGTGATTTTCAAATATGGTCGTGTGGCATTTGGGCAGTGAATTGGCACTTATCGTATCAGACCACTGGAATGTGGCGTACATTTTCCAGCCAAATACAGGATTCCGGTTGTATTGCATTACCAGGCTGATGTTAAAATGATTAGGGGTATAAAATGATTCCCCCAAACTACATTCAAAACACAGACTTTTTAGCTTAAATATCTTTGGATTTTGATATGGATTTTACACTGGTAGGTGACTGGTAAAACAAGTATTTTTCACCATTTGGTTTATGGTTTTGCCCCATTCCATTTGTCTGAAAGCAGGATATCTCCAAAAGTTATTATAGATTTGCTTGAAAACTTGCGTAAAATATGGTCAAGGGGTAAGGAATAACAGATTATCCTTTTCGCACCGATGGGCATCATTAAAATATATATAACCAAATACGGTGTCACTTTTGAACAGAGTCAAGCAATATCATGAAACTTTGTGGAAAGGTAGGTCACTTCTCACAGAAACGCATACATTTTCCAAACAGATTCACGTTATGGCATTAAACTTTGATCTGACATGAGGCAAACTGTACATTATTGGCCCAATCAATAACTCTGAGAGTGCAATCTTTATGAAGCAAAAGATGCTTTCAGTAATGATGCCAACTGAATCTGAAGCCAATGGAATGGGTCTTTAAGATATTGTTTTGTTTAAAACTTAAAACTGCACTGGAAAACCTGAGAGACAGCTTCACTTGGCAGGTCTATTTACCTTTGTTGAAAGAAAAATAAGAATTTAGGACTCAATACTAAAATGGGTTCTTGGGCTGGGTGATGTTTATTTAACTAAGATCCACTTTGTATTTTGAATTCCATGTTTGCCGTGTAGGGACCCTCTTTACAGCCTTGCTGCATTAGTATGGGGCTACTACTCCATCTACTGGCATGGCTCCCTCACTGTAGCCCTGGGCACGATTGTACGTTATTGGGTCCAAGCTAGAGGTGTGATAGGGCTAGTCTTTGGTATCCAGCTGTGCAATAACCAGAGGCTGACGTGGACCAGGGGTACAGGCTGTATAAACTCTAGCCACTTGATTGTACATATGCAGAACATACCGCTGTCATCACCCAGAGAAAGCATCATTGCAGATTTGGGTTTCTCTTACATGGGTTGAACATTTTTATAGTAACTTATGGAACTGACTTTAATGACTTGTCAGGCCAATTGAAACCTGTTAAACGCCCCCTGGATAATAATAATAAAAAAAGAAGAGGAAATACATGTAGTAAGTGGATGATGTGGTGAGAATTGTCATTTTTCCATCCGACAATGACGAGCACAAAAGGAAAAAAATAGCAAAATAAACACATTTTACAAGTGAAAACAGGAGGGGGGGTGGAAGGGGGAGCGAAAGGAGGGATCGAGGGAGGAGAAAGATAGAGAGGGAGAGATAGAGATAGATAGAGCATCCCAGTTCAGCTTGGTGCACGTCCCCAAAACCAGCAGCTTGTCTGTCGGTACAGTATGTTGGTGTCAGTTCGGTTTAGCTTTCCCGCTGAGTTTTTCTCCTTGAGATGGGTGTCGTTTTCCCACCGCAACGAAGGTCAAGTCTTTGTTGGATTTGCAGCGAAATATGAGGTATGTAGTGTAGATCTCCTTATAGGAAGAGGAGTCTGATGAGGTATTCTTGGAGGGACAATCGTAGCATAGACTTGTGCATCCTTTTCGGTGTGAATCCTTTTTTTTTTGTTATCTTAAAACGACAAAGTGAGTCCACGGAGACGTCACAGTGCTTCCTGAGAAAGGCCCCCCTTCCAGAACGGAGAGGGCATTACGAGGTGTGTGAGATACGTGTGCCGTACATACAACCGGTCAGCTCTGCCAGCGTTTTTGGTGATTCCTCCATAGCTTGGAGGAGACACAAACAAATGTGGGGGGGGGTGAACTCACGTCTGATCCTATACAAGGAACTAACCTCAGCGCTGCTTCACTGTTTGCTGAGTAGTGATTTGAAGCGGTGAGGGCATGCTAGTCCTATGATTGGTTGGATCAGAGGTGTTTTTCCCCCATTGTTGTGTCTCTTCACCTGATTAAAAGTCAGCTTTTGTTGTCCACATAGTTTTGTTCTGGTAGTGATACTGTAAGTGTGAGATGTACTGTAGTGCGTGTATGTGTGTGATTGAGCAGGGATATGAGTTGTCTGCATTTCATGGGTCGTTTTTTTCGACACATACAGTAAATCCCATTCCCAGCCGGCAAGTGGCTCAGGAGGTCGAGCGGTTGTCCGTTGGTCTGGGGAAACCAGAAGGTTCCCAGTTTCGATCCCTCCTGGCTTTGTGGGTAAAGTGTCCTTGAGCAAGACGCTGAACAGACGCCGTCGGGTGTGTGAATGGGTGAGACTGTAACACAGATTGTAAAGCCCTTTGGGTAAAGGCGCTATAGCGATGCAGACCTTTTTACCATTCATCTCTGATGGGTGATTACAGTATTCTTGCTTTTCCGTGTCCATGGATCACAACCATGATGGAACTATGCTTCCAGAGTTTAGCCTCCGACAGGATGTACTCGGAGTGATGTCTGGGGTGGGAGGCTTGGAATGAGGAGTTGCATGTGCTGATCTATAAAGTCTGCCCAACAACCATTGTTGAACATTATTACGGTTGATATATACTTGGTCGCGCGCTGGTGTCACGCAGCGAAAATAGCCAATGTACAAGCACACAACGCGTGGCGCAACTAAGCATAAATCACACTTTAGGCGGTGTAGCCTCACTATGAAATAGATAGAGGTTCACACGTGAGTGTCAATGTGGCTGCTTGAGGTGAGGTGTGTTGTTATTATGCTGCTATTGGTTGGTTGGTGAGGTCATCACTGTGAGATTTCCTGACTTCCTGATTGCAACATCAAAAAAGTAAAAAATATAAAAATAAAGTTAATTCATGTTATGAATATAGTACAGCTCCTGAGGTGAGGACACCACTGCAGGTTGCTCAATTTGAGGTATGTAAAAAGAGAGAGAGAGAGAGAGAGAGAGAGAGAAAAACCTAAAAAATAAAAATAAAAGAAAGAAAGAAAAGAAAATCGTTCTAAAACACAAAATTGAAAAGACAACAAAATGGCAACAAACAAACAAAAAAGTCCTAAAATAAAAACTTTTCAAGTTCAGTTATGAATATACCTGCCAGTGGGTTTTGGCTGAGCTCTCTGATTGTGTTTAGCATGTGGATTAACATAAATGTGTGTGTGTGTGTGTGTGTGTGTGTGTGTGTGCGCGCGCGTATATGTATATGTGTGTCAAATAAAATGCATAGCTGTGCATATGAGCACATGTTTGTATCGTCATACATCATACTCAGGCTCTGTGTTCATGACAGGACAGCCAAAGGGTTGACAGGGTCATTGAGGTATTTGTTGTGCAACAGTTTTTCTTGTTATTTCTCATCCGTTCTTATTAGTTTCTTTGTGTTTTGTTTTGTTTTTTCCTCAATGTACTGTGATTCATGCTGGGCCTCCCTCCTCGGCGTAGGAGCAGAGAGAGAGAGAGAGGCCTGTGGAGCAGGAGGTACAAACGGCGGCCCCCCGAGTTTAGGGTGAACCACTGGCCGCCGGCTCGGCGGAGCCCGGGCCCTTGGAGGAGGAGGAGGAGGAGCAGGAGGCGGGACTGAGGGTCTGGGTGGAGGGGGCGGAGAAGGTGAAGCTGTTGCTGCTGGTCCCGGCGGGGGCCACTGAGGCAGACATAGCGGGCGCCGGGGCTGCGCCTCCTCCGGACTTCTGGGCAAACAGGGTTCCTAAAACACGGGAGATGTTCATGTTCATTAGCACTACGTTGTGTTACAGTAGACTATACCGTTGCTGTCGGGGCAGAAACCTCATATGATCTCCATATTCTAAACTGTTTGTGTTTTTTTCATAAATTAACGCCCTACTTGGTCATACTACAGCGTCACACAAAAGCATCAAACGTAGCAGATCTGCAAGCTCGAAACGCGGCGTGCTACTTTTGCTAATTTTGAATTTGAATCCTTACATTACATTAGACCTGTGGTTCATGTCAACGACCCCCAAAGTGGTTGATGTATTTGGCCATATTATTTTGTGCCAGGGACCCACTATAAGATAAGATTTGTCAAAATGTTTCCAAAATAGCATATCTACAAGCTCACAACACACCTCATCGCGATAAAAATCGGCTATTTTTTAATAGCTGAAAAATAAAATAGGACTCATTTAGCTGGAGACCCCCTTAACTCCCCCCCCCCCCCCCCCTACTTAACTACAGTTAGACTACAGTACGTTACATTTGACTACATTACAAATAGATTACATTACGCCACCATTTCTGTTATTAGTTGAGCCATGAAGCGCTGTCTGTATGCGTGTCACTGTCTGCACATTTGTCCACCAGAGGGTGCTACAAATGCCCCTAAGAGGCACCTCAAATGAAAGGTTATAAGCCGAGAGGCTCAACTGTGCACACATCTACGGTTGCTTTGTGTTGACCAGACAGACCCAGCCTCGGAATTATAGTCACCCGCACTTTGAGTTAGTGTGCAGTCTATACTAAACCATTAACCATTCTTTGCACATTTCAATCTAATTCTGTCCTGTTTGTAGCACCGTGTTGCATGACTTACTTAGTGGTAGTCACGCTAGTCTCAGACAATAGTGTGAGAACCTTGTTAATCCAAACTCACACATTTTCAAAAGACTGGTCCCAGCTATTATTATTCAGTATACTACAAGTTATCATTTCACATCGTCTTGGTTTTATGCAGAACGCAGCCCTTTAGAGGAAGACTACGAGTGCCATTCATGGGCTCGGTTTGTATACATGTCAGGTGAGGAAGGGTTTGTACACACCTGAATACATTGTGCCATTGACGTCTACGGAGACGGTGATGCTGGCATTTCCATTGGATGAGATACTCAAGGACATGTCCTGCTGCTTCTCATCTAGAGCGAACACACAAAGAAACAAAGTGTTAATGGCACTGTGACGGTCATTCTAGCCTTGAGAACTCTCTCAAGGCTAGGGAAGACTCTCGCTGAACATGACTCTATAGAAACAGTCCGCACTCCCAAGGTACATTTTCTTTGACTATTTTCATTTACCGCAGCAGCAGTCATGACAAACAGACGCGTTTGCGTCCGTTTGTCATGACTGCTGCTACGGTAAATAAAGAAATTCAAAGACAATTATAGTTTCTACAAGCTATATGATAACAACAAACATGCACTTCATCCTTAGAGAACTTGACTTTGTAAAAGAATGTCCACAGTCCACACAGTGTTTTGTTGGTGGGTATATAGCTGCAAATAGTCTTATTTTTGTTATCTGTAGCTGGCCTACATGTAAGCCAAGACATCAGTCACATTCATTGTTCTTACAATACCAAGTGTACCAATAAATTACCCTTAATTAAACTAATTTATTATACATGTATTGTACAGAGGCACGTCCAAAGATTTCAGGGCCAAGTGCGTTTTCCTTGAAACAGATTGACTCCAGATGAAAGCTAAAGATTCCTTATTGATTCCTCCTGTTGAAGCTTCTTCAGTCAAGAGAAAATGTAAATGAGCATTTACACAATGTGATGTCATTTGCATTCAACACACTTAAACATGACATACTGTAAATTAGTCTCCAGTGCATTAGTATGTGTACATGAGAAATGCCTAGATTCAAGAGTACATTAACAAGAATTTCTTAGTAGGCCTACTCATGCGGGCTTTAAGGAAAATAAATATGTATGGCCAAGTCCTATAAATTTGTGAAACGGTGTGAAAGGACCCCCCTTGTAGATAGCCTATGTTGAGCGCATGGCATGCTTCCATAGAAGACTTCTTCTGAAATCAGTTGTGGTGAAATCCATCCGTACCAAGTATTGCTAATGTACTGTTGTTGTGTAACCCCCCACTTAAAGGGAGTCAGAAACAGCACAAACATACCGTTTGTTGCAAGAATAAGATTACACAACTAACCGTTAATGTATATATGTGTATCTTTGTCTAAGATACCACTAAGCTCTGTTGTAACTTGTGTGTGTAATTATCTATGCATGCATGCATGCATGCATGCATGCATGTATGTATGTATGTATGTATGTATGTATGTATGTATGTATGTATGTATGTGTATGTATGTATGTATGTATGTATGTATGCATGTGTGTATGCGTGTATGGTGCATTGTGTTGTGTGTTTTGCAAATGCAGGTATTTTATACATGTGGATTATGTGAGTGTAACCTCTGTTGTGTATGTGAGACACACCACAATGAACCTCTATTGTCTGAGCACAATGGGGCTATAGGTGTATGTGACATCATCACCATTGTACGCCATGTGTGTATTATCCTATGCATGCATGTGCGTGCTTATATGACAAAACCTAACCTCTGTTGAGGGCACAACAGTGTGTGAGTGGGTGAATGTATGCATGTATGTATGTATGTATGTATGTATGTATGTATGTATGTATGTATGTATGTATGTATGTATGTATGTATGTATGTATGTATGTATGTATGTATGTATGTATGTACGTACAGTGGTGTGTTCTAGGTTTTTTCGGAGGGCATACGACATGTGTGTGGTCAATGGATGAAATGGTTAAGCAGTGGTGGTTATAGCAGTGGTGGTAAAAGTAATCACATGTTTTACTTAACTACTTAACTAAAAGTATATCAATATACTGCTATGTAGTAATACTCAGTGACAAGTAAAAGTCCGGAATTCAAAATGTACTTGAGTAAAAGTACAAAAGTATTGGTATAAAAATGTTCTTAAAAGTGCCAAAAGTAAAATGACTCATTTCAGAAGTTCAAAATGTATAAAAGATATTTTGAAAATAGCCAATCTACAATCTCGAGCTTGTAGATTTTTTCAAATAGCCGAAATATATACAGGGCTGAAGTGGTTAGTGTGTTTTGTAATAATAATCAAAATCTACAAAGTAACTAAAGTTTAAAAAAAAATTGTAGTGGCGTAAAAAGTTAACCTGACTCCACCAGATGGGGGCGGTATTGACTTCACAATACAGCCTCCATCTGGACTCGCTCAGAGAGTAGAGCTGCCTGCACAGCTGCGTGTGCGAACCAATCAGCGGCTGCTAGGGGCGGGATCATCCAATCACCTGCCAAGTCATCGATTGTGCTACCGAGATCCCAGATGGAAGTAGCCCGTGAAACAAATGTGACGCAAGCTTCTTCCATCTGGCGCAGTCAGGTTAGTAAAAGGTACCATATTTGACTAAAATATGGTAGTTAAAGGAGAATTTTGGACTAAGGTTTTCTTAACTTTTCTATGATGTTATGATATGTTCTATGTATCTATGTTATATATCTTAGGATGAATGGTACAGTAGAAAAATGTCATAACTCCATCCCGGGTCTGCCACAGCTTAAAACGTGCGCGGATAGGCCTTGCGCTAGATCGCATATTTTAATAGCCTTTTTTTTTTTTTTTTGTAAGATCTGACGTTCATAGTGACAGAACACTATGCAACCAAAAAATAATAATAATAATAAAAACCTAAGTCTCGCTAGACGAGATTGAAATCTCGAGATTTTTTTTTTTTTGACAGTGTTGACACGTTTTAAGCTGTGGCGGACCCGGGATGGACATTCTTCTACTGTACCATTCATCCTAAGATGTCATAACATCATAGAAAAGGTAAGCAAACCGTAGTCCAAAATTCTCCTTTAAAGTAGTAAAAGTAAAAGTACTGAACATTGGAAATACTCCAGTAAAGTAAAAAAAACGAAATAATTCATAGTCATACTACGTATATATCCAGTAAAGTAAAAACAACGAAATAATTCATAGTCATACTACGTATATATAGCGTAACACGGTAGAACACACCACTGTGTATGCCGGTAAAACAGCACTAGCCTCTATTGTGGATGCATGGATATTGTTCCCTATATGATTGACAGCACCAACCTTTAGGTCTATGTATGTGTAGTATTTGTGTTTCTACGAAAATACTAACCGGTTATGTATCGCCTAAACTCTATTGGGTAAGCATCGATGAATGCGTGTGCTAACTCTCTATTGTGTGTGTGTGTGTGTGTGTGTGTGTGTGTGTGTGTGTGTGTGTGTGTGTGTGTGTGCCATAAACCGAAGATAGCCGATCTACAAGCTTCACAATGTCAAGACGCACGCTGTGAGCTTCTGCATGCAACAATGCATAACTCAGGCTTTAGGGTTGGGGTTCAAATAGATAGAAATAGATAGCATTTATACAAAAATGTTTGTCTTCACACGTATAGTAATACTGACGTGTGTTTGTATTACTATACTTGTGAGGACAGTAGAATATGAGAAATAGATTTTCCTGGTCCTCACAAGATTTTTGTTTCTTTTTTGTTTCTTTTAAATCCATTTACAACTTACAACCATTTACAACTACAAAAAAAGATTCAGGTTGAGGTTAGGATTGGGATGAGACATTTAGAGGTTGGGTTTAGGGGAGCAAACCATGATTTATACATAGTTGCGTGTCAGTGTCATGCACCGAACAATAGCGGATCTACAAGCTCACAATGCCTTGTGAGCTTGAAGATCAGTTATTGTTCGGCTCTAGGCTTACAGTTAAAAATGCCCAAAAAAAGAAAAATAATTGGCATTCATAAAATAGTCGTCCTAAAAATTGCAATGTCCTCACAAGTATATAGTAATACAGATGATAGTTACGTATGTAACTACGGTTCTATGAATCCTGAATGACCGCCAGAGGCGGTGCTTATAAAGCATGGAACTTTCACTGCTTTAAGCAGGCGGTCAGCAGGGATGAAATAGAAAGTGTGTGTGTGTGTGTGTGTGTGTGTGTGTGTGTGTGTGTGTGTGTGTGTGTGTGTGTGTGTGTGTGTGTGTGTGTGTGTGTGTGTGTGTGTGTGTGAGCATCGCTGACCTCGGCTCTTGTGGTTGGTGGTGTGGGCGGGGTGGGCGGGGGCCCCCAGGCGCAGGTTCATGGGGACCTGGGAGGCCATGGCCAGCAGGTTGTGTTGGAAGGCCTGCTGCATGAGGCGCTGCTGCTCCTCGGCCAGGCGGGCCATCTTCCTCTCGGGGGCCTCGCCCACGCCCGTCTCCAGCTTCTCCCGCAGCTGCTCCAGGGTGGCGGCCCGCGCCAGCCCGGCCACCTGCTGCTGCCCCAGGGCCAGCGCCATGGAGTTCCCCCTGGCCGCCAGGAGGGAGGCGGTCAGCTCGTCTGTGGAACAGACAGAGCAGAGAGAGGAGGAGGATATTTACTTAATAATAATAATAGATCAGTAAAGATATTTGCAAACCCTTGTGACCAAAGTCCAGGGTTCACTGTACAATAGTAGTATTTCCAGTTGTCAGTACTTTCACTTCTAATCCACTACATCTCAGAGGCAAATATTGTACTTTTACTATAATTATTTGAACACTTTGGGTACTAGTTACTTTGTAGATTTTGATTATTACTACAAAACATACTTCAGCCCTATGTACGCGATGCGACGCATTGTGAGCTTGTAGATCTGCTATTTTCAAAAGATTTTTAACATTTTATACATTTGAAAACTTGTGAAATGGGATATTCTGCACAATGAGTACCTTCTACTTTTGGTACTTTAAGTACATTTTGATACCAATACTTTGGTACTTTTACTTGAGTAAATGTTTTATTCCAGTCTGTTTCTACATTGCAGTATTGGTACTTTTACTCAAGTAAAAATATGAGTACTTTTTCCACCACTGACTGTTCTTTGTCCTTTGTTCAGGGTTGACCGTCTCAAAAACAGAAGGCAGAAAAAGACTTGCACTCCGGTCATAGGACATTGGTTTGGACCTTGGTGCTTTTTTGCACCTTTCACTTTGAGAACAGAGCACTTCATGAGCAGGATAAAATAAAAGAAGAAGAAAAAACGTTGTCTCCGTCTAAGGATCATCCTTAAAGTTTTTGTCGAGTGCAAGTCTTTTTCTGCAAGTTTTCCAAACCCTTGTGACACAATTATTTTTTTTTAGTACCAGAAAAAAAAAAATAGGCCGGTCCTACTGGTTGGGTTGGTTACGAATACATGGGAATTCAGTGGAATGATTATCTTTTGCCAAAAATAGAACTCAGTGAATCCGAGGCCAAATACATATCATGTTGGGGGTCCTTGGCACGAAAAAGTTTGAGAACTTTTTTAGAAGGCATTTGTAGAATATCAGGTCTTAATGGGTTAAAATACTGCCAAATTCAAGGATAATTTATTGAGGAAACCATTATCATCATGATGTATGATAATAACCTGTATGATATGCTTTGAGCCCTAGAGCACAGGGAGCCGCATTCCAGACGGGCACCGAGAGAGATCAGATAAGAAGAAACGACAGCTATCAAAAGTGGGATCCCATTGATGTGTGTGTGGGGGGGAGGGGGGTGGCCATAAAATGTCCCCCTGTGTGGGAAGCATGTCATTAATGAGTGGTAAAGCTAAGGACAGCGTAAAGCCTGAGGGCCGTCTGGCTCCATGTTGACTCACACGCACACACACCCACATACCAGCACGCGCGCACGCACACACAAACCCATATAATATGCCCATAGGAAGGCATACCTCAAAACAGGTTTTCCCCCTTTCTCTCTCTCTCTCTCACACACACACACACACACACACACACACACACACACACACACACACACACACACACACACACACACACACACACACACACACACACACACACACACACACACACACACACACACACACACACACACACACACACACACACACACTCATTCACACTTGAATGACAAGCAAACTGGAATGATGACGATGTTAAATACATACTAGGCCAGGGGCAGTAAAATGTATTATGAGCTTTTCTGGCATGATTAACAGTCAGTCATGTTAATGGTACAGAACTTTTTTTTTTTATGATTTACTATCATAGCTGGTGTTGAATTCCATACGTTTATCCCATTAAAGGTACAACAGATGATAGTGTTACAAAATTGCGACAGAGGGCGCTATATCTCCATCAGTACTTTTGGTGAAAGCTCCGCAGTCCTCATTCTGAGGCTAGAGCAGACGGAGTGCAATTGTAACCAGAATACTGCTGACATATCCTATGGGGCATAGGTTTTTTCTTTTTTTTTAAATGGACATGAACGCAAACTGTCGTTTTAGCTCTGCCCTGTTCCACTTTCACATCCTGCGGTTATACACATTCTCTTCTGGTGGCTGTATAGGACCAGTCAGCCCTCTACCAACTGGAATTGGGGGTTAAGTGCTTCTTTCAAGGGCAGCTTTTTCAGCTAATAGGCTCTGTGCATACTGTAACTGTATTCCTGGGTGTCCAGGGTATTTTGCCCAGCTATGCCTAAACCTAACCTTAACCCTAACCTCACAAACACTATGCCTAAACCTAACCTTAACCTCACAGAAACTATGCCTAAACCTAGCCTTAACCTCACAGAAACTATGCCGAAACTTAACCTTAACCTCACAGAAACTATGTCTAAACCTAGCCTCAACCTCACAGAAACTATGCCTAAACCTAACCTTAACCTCACAGAAACTATGTCTAAACCTAGCCTTAATCTCACAGAAACTATGCCTAAACCTAACCTTAACCTCACAGAAACTATGTCTAAACCTAACCTTAACCCTAACCTCACAAACACTATGCCTAAACCTAACCTTAACCTCACAGAAAATATGCCTAACCTCAACCTCACAAACACTATGCCTAAACCTAACCTTAACCTCACATAAACTATGCCTAACCGTAACCTTACATAAACTATGCCTAACCCTAACCTCACAGAAACTATGTCTAACATAACCTTACATAAACTATGCCTAACCCTAGCCCTAACCTCACAGAAACTATGCCTAAACCTAACCTTAACCTCACATAAACTATGCCTAAACCTAACCTCAAAACCACGCCCACCTGGGTGAAACACCGGGAAAAGAGAGAGTCCGGGTATCCAGGAGGTGGCATAACCAGTTTCCTGTTCCGGGTCATTTTTCCATTGCTTCGTTTGATTGGATCTGTGGCAGATTTGCATTCCTTTGTGTTTCTGGTTCAAATCTGCTGCCTAGCCAATCAAGCGAAGCCATGGGAAAATTGACAGGAACAGAAATCGGTTACGCCACCTTCCCGGAAACCCAGGACTATAGTCATGCACAAAGCCTATGAGAGCATCACATTCACTCTCACCATCCCGGAGTTCCCTCAAACTGATGGATCTTTCAAGCAACTCCACAGTATCAGCTCAGGTAACTTACAGCAGTGGTTCTCAAACTTTTTCATGTCAAGGACCCCCAAAATTATATGTATTTGGCTCAGGCAGGCAAAGTGTTAAAATAATTGTGACGCTATATTAACACATTTAGCTGGGGACCCCCTGGTACCCCCCCGCCCCCCCAACCCCGCCACTTTGAGAACCAATGCCTTACAGTATGCTATCCCAAGTCTTTGTCTCTTATCTGCCATTGTGGTTGGGCGGGTGGGTTACCTTTCTTTAGAGAGTGGCCTTGCGAACCTTGCAGGTCGTTGAGGGTCCCGGAGGCCCCCAGTCCCAGAGCCGACAGGTGCATCTTGGGAGGGGAGAGGATGTGGGGGGCCGTGCTGGGGGAAGGGGAGAAGCGGAAGAGGCTGCTGCTGTAGCTGGGGCGACGTCCCTCACGTCGGTTACTGTCGATGGCCGCCTGCAGTTCACCCGGGGAGCTCAGGCCTTTCCTCTCGCACTCGAACGGGTACAGGTACTTCATGTATCTACACGCAAACACAAAGAGGAGATGCAGAAAGACACATTCACATTAACACAATATACTACCAAATTTTCACGATTTTTCCAAAAATTTCAGATCGACAAGCTCATAGCGCAGCACTCGTGCTTTTTATAGCAAAATAAATCTTAAAATGACACAGATGTTTTCCTGGTCTTAATGGATTACACATATAATGCTTATGAAGTGGAAGCAGAAGGCTTCTCCCACACAACGTATGGGTTTTTTACATTGTGGAGAATATAAAGTAGGGTGGCTCTACAAGTACATTTGATAAAACATGGCCAACTGTTTCTGACAGATGGCCATGAAAATGCAATAACACTTCCATAATTGATTCTTATTCAAACCAAATTACAATGCTGATTGGCAGACGGGAGTGACTAATTTATATAATTGCTTGTGTGAATGTACAAACAACTTGTGCATAAATATCTCTAGAGCGAGAAAGGGAGAGAGAGAGATAGATAAAGAGAGAGTGAGTTATTATTCATTTATTCATATTTTATCTATACAATTGGTCTTTCGGTTTCTCTGGGGGTGTATGAAAACGGACAACATGAAAACTTTAGCATTTTGGTATTTCGCAATGAATATGTTGCAAAATTGTTATATTGTTGAAAAGGGGACATCAATTGGTAGAGAAAAACAAACTCCTGACCACCTGCTATTTGCATGTCATTGCTGTCTGGCCAAAACCTCTTATCTCCATCTCCATATTTTAACTTTTTGTGTTATTTCGAAAATGAATGCCCCACTTGATCATACTACAGCTGCAAACCTTTGAATATATATATTTTTAAAGACCTAAGGCCGAATATACAAATGATCTTCTAAAAATCATAGGTGCTCATAGGTGCTTTTTCATGTCAAGGACCCCAAAAAAATATTTGGCCGCGGACCACCATCTCCAAATATTTAATTCCAGGGACCCCCCAGAAGCAAAGATTTGAGTTACAATTGTTATAAGAAATATATATACTGTAGTGTATATATTCAAAGATTTGCACACATTTTCATGATTCTTCAAAAAATTGCAAATCCACAAGCTTGTAGTGCCTTGTATATCTGCTATTTTTGAATAGTCAAAGAAATCTAACAAATCTATCATCTGACACAGATGCGTTCCTGGGGTTGAATGGGTTAAAACCAGCTGAGGAGCAGGAGGAGATGCAGATGAAGGAGGAGCTGAGGCAGTTATAGGATAAAGGATGTAGTATATATGCGCTTCAGACACGGATTGCGCAAAAAAGAAAGGAGGTGGCCCTCCTCATTAGCGGGGGAGGGAGGCACTCCTAATAATGTGTGTTGCAACATGAAGTGTACATTGTGCACTTGAACACACACACACACAAGATGATGATGATGACGACATCACGCTAAACATGTGCTGGCATTTCTCCCAACCTACAGAAACATTATGAATGTGGGAGGAGTGCATAATGGCAGAAAAGAGCGGCATGTACTGTATGTGTGCGAGGGATCAATAGTGGAGCTAAGAGCGTCCATTATATAAGGCCCGGTGCCCCCACCACCACCACCACCACACAACAGGCTAGCTAGCATTAAAAATACATAAAGCTTCATTAGAGCATAGCACTCCACTGCCTGGTGGGATAGTAGGGGGGTGCAGGGCCGGCACAAAGACTTATGCTTAATTCATGCTCCGTTGTACGGCGGTGTCGCTCGCCGAAAATAGCCGATAATACGAGCTCGGAACGCGTCGCGTTCCGAGCTCGTATTATCGTCTAGTTTCGGCACGCGACGCGTCGTACGAAAGGTATAAATGGGCCTTCACACACACAGAGAGAGCGAGAGCCTGGGGCCCGGTGCAGGCGTCACTCAAGGCACCACCTGAGTCACGCTGAACTTTGACCCCGAATCAACATCAATAAATCTATGGAATCAATGGGCTCTATGTGTGATGTAAAGGCTGGATGGATTGGATGTGAGGAGGGAAGGTGATAGCAGGAGGGGAAAACTAACACGCCCATGGGTAAACACACACGTACTGTATATACACACGGTCACACCAAGACTAGACAAGCATTCCGACACACACACACACACACACACACACACACACACACACACACACACACACACACACACACACACACACACACACACACACACACACACACACACACACACACACACACACACACACACACACACACACACACACACCTCAAACTCCTTAATTGTAATGCTACTATTAAATGCAAATATCACCAATATGACAGTTCCAACCACGACCGTTCATAGTACCAATGCACACACAAGTCAACACACTCATACAGTATGTACACTATCCATAGGACACAGATGACAACATGCATGCACATACACACATAGGACGCAGATGACCACATGCATGCACATAGACACACATAGGACGCAGATGACCACATGCATGCACATACACACATAGGACGCAGATGACAACATGCATGCACATAGACACACATAGGACGCAGATGACAACATGCATATAGACAAACATTATTTGAGGTTCACAGAATGGAACCTTTAATTTAAAGAAATTGATTCAATTCTTTTTTTTTGATCGATCAATTTAAATCGATTACTGATTTAAAAATAATTTATTTTCAAAGACAGCAGATCTACAAGCTTACAATGTGTTGCATCACGGCACGTTGTGAGCTAGAAATGTTATTTTTGGTATTCTCACGTGACTCCGGTGTATGACAAATTATATAAAATATAGTGGTTAATCAATTTTACTCGATTGTAAGAAATGAATTCACTTTTTAATGTTGATCCGTTCATATATTAAAAAAAGATTGGTGATAAATGAAACTTTTAAAAGAATTTAAAAGAAAAAAGCTTTGGTTATTCAATGAATCGAAAAGCAATCAAAAGAATAATTGCCAAGAAGACAATGGATAGTTGCAGCCTTATTATTACTGTACACACAGCCATGCCAGAGCATGTCATGAACACATGAACACACGCGTGAAAAGGTAAGCCCAGACTCACTGCTGTCACGATTATGACATTTTACATGCTGATTAATTGTCACACAAATAATTGCGATTATAATTTTAAAAAATACATTAAAGGGATAGTTCACCCCCAACATGACTTATTTTCTATCGATTATTCACCCCATGGAGACTTGAATTCACCGATATCTTTTTGTTTATGTCGCATGACCAGTGGACCGGTAGGCAGCGCTTCCGGTAGGAGACACAAGGAGACACTTTGTGTCTCCTCCCGGAACTGCTGCCGGTCATCAAATTATTGGCTTAGGAATGCGACCAAAAACAAAAAAATATCCATGAATTCAATTCTCCAGGGGGTGAGTAATCGATTAAAAAAAAGTCATTTTGGGGGTGAACTATCCCTTTAATGCAACGCATTGTGAGCTTGTAGATCCGCTATTTCCACTATTTTTGAAAATATATGAAAATCTTTCAACATGGAAACAATTATGACGATTATGCAAAGATAATTGCGATTATCACATGATGTACTGATTCCCAGGCCTACTCACTGTGTGCGCAGGGTGAAAGCAGCGCTGGTGATGGAGGTGGGCAGGTTGAGTCCCTTGGTGATCTCTCTCCAGATCTTCTTGTTGATGACCTCCACCAGGCCTCCCTTCTCCGTCACCAGTTTGTAGAGCATGTACAGGTCGAGCACCTGCTTGGCCATGATGGGGATGCGGTTGACTGGGGTCCCTATGGAGGAAGGAGAAGAACCCGTTAGATACAGATATAATAATAATAATACATTTTATTTGTATTGCACTTTACATTTGAAACAAACCTCAAAGTGCTACAGTACATAATAAAACAAGATAAAGAAAACCATTTGCAGGATAATCAAAAAGTCTAAAAACAGGTTTAAAACATGTTTAAAAACAAGTTTAAAACGGAGAGGCAGTGTTATTAAACCGGCTTAAAAAGCTAACCAAATGCTTTGTTAAAATTAGGGTTGTCCGATATTGGCTTTTTTACCGATAACCGATATACCGATATTGTCCAACTCTTAATTACCGATACCGATATCAACCGATACCGATATATGCGGGGATTACTGTGATTAGGGTAAGCTTAAATTTCATATCACACACACCATATACAGTAAAAACTCCTGTAACTTATTTATAAAGCAAAAAAAATAAAAATATTTTTTTTTTTATTTATTTTTTTTCAAAAACCGATACCGATATTTTCCCGATATCGATTTTTATGCTAATATCGGCCGATAATATCGGGAGGCCGATAATATCGGACATCCCTAGTTAAAATGGTAGGTTTTTAGTGCTCTCTTAAAAGTGTTCACAGATTGTGGAGCAAAGCAAGTTAAGCAACTGTCGCACATGCAAGAGTGCACAGTTTTGCCTTTCGAAACGGGCAAGGCAAAATCTCTGTATTCATTGTCAATTTAAAAGCTCATTGCAGAACTTGCGACGCAACAAGTTGTGAGCATATAGATATGCTATTTTTGCTAGTTTTTTGGTGGAAACAAAAGCAAAAGAAAATAAAGAAATCAATTAATTAATTTAACATTTTCATCTATAATTGCATGCCCAAAATAGGGGCGCCAGGTTGAAAGTGGTTAAATATATATTTTTAGGGTAAAGAATGAATGAAAACATAATTCATAACTTTTTGTACAGTTTGTACAAAAGGTTTGTACAGTGTGTATATTGCAATAACATATGGTGTGGTTGTCACAAAATCCCAAGGCACACCTGGACCGGTCTCACAGGAGCACACCGTTTTGGAACCACTGTGTTACTCTGTAAGCTATTGGCACTGGTGTGTGTAGCTTGGCACTGGCTGTGGCTCAGCACACACCAGTGCCAATGTCACGGTATGGCATGACCTTGAGTATATAATAACACAGCTTCAGTGTTAATATTTCTGATATGTGATATTGTTGGGAGATATTGGCAGTCATTGGAATGCAAAGATGTCTCGTAATCACACGCACATCTTTTTAAAAAAAAGGTGCTAGTTTGAAACAATATGAAAAGTACAAAACCTGCACACATTCGCACATGGCAGAGTATGACGGAGTATTTTATGCAGCGGTGTGAAGTACATTTACTCAAGTACTGTACCTAAGTTACATTTTGAGTTTTTTTTTTACTTAACTGAAGTATTTCCAATGTTCAGTACTTTTTACTTCTACTCCATTACATCTCAGAGGCTCCATTACACTCCATTACATCTCACAATGTGTCGCCATGCGACACATTGTGAGCTTGTAGATCTGCTATTTTTGGAAGATTTTTATACATTTTATACATTTGAAAACTTTTTTCCACCACTGATTTTACGAGGATCACTAAATTGACCCTTAATACCGCCACCAGGGCCTTCGTCAGGTCATCATTATGCAGGTGGGATAAATACACGCATAGAATGCCTCTCAGCCAATCACAACGCAATCACAAAAAATATATAGGTGGTATGCTAAACATGACACACCAGCTGTCAAAGCAACATATTCTGATTCAATTAGAGAAGATCTGCTATAGTCGCCATTTTTTTCACCCCGAAAATCTATTGTTTCATTCAAATCATTAATAGGTTGTTGTTGTGTTTTGCAATCAATTACATCGATTAGTTTGAGTAACCGTTGCAGCCCTACACTCCATACAGCAGGCAGTAGACTGTATGCATTCACAATGCAGAACGATTACGCTGGGAATGATGTTCTCCTGTGACTAAATATGGTGCTTTCATAAACTGTTGGCCACTATGACCGGGCTAGGTGACATGTCAACCTGACACAGCCTATTAAACCTGACATGAAAACATATTATCCCAGTTAAGTCCAAACAGGCTTGACCTGGAAAAGGGGATTCACCAAACGACACAAAGCGAAGCGGCTCCAGACTTTTGATACAGATGCATTAATCTTGTCAACAGCTTATCTGCAGCAAAGCGTGCAGCAAGTGCATGAGGAGGAGGAGGAGGCAGAGGGAGGTGCAAGGGAGCGCGTGTTGGGACGTAGGAGCAGGAGGAGAAAGAGGGGGGAGGACTAGAAGGGGGCAGGGGGGTTGTCAGACAGAGCGTCAGAATCAAAAAGGACAATCTATAACAGTATGGCAGGGCAACGTGCTCTGATGAAAGCCGGTTCATGTTGTGAGTGACGCTGCAATCAGTGTTGCCACGTCCGCTTATTGTAAGCGACTTTGGCTTTGTTTTTCTGTAAAGTTGCTTGAAAATATTGGTAGATGCAGGTTGGGGTTTTTTGGGCTCGTTTGTAAAGTGTAGTTGCCTCCTAAATGTTGTTTAAACCAGTGGTTCTCAAACATTTTCATGTCAAGGACCTCCATCTGAAAATATTGTGTGACAGGGACCCCTGTGTTGTTTTAATTGTATTTTTCAATATTTTCTTTTAAATAGCCGATATATACAGGGTTTAAGTGCTCATGTGGCCTAATAGTCGATTCTTTTGGGCTAGTTTTCATCGACCTGGTTGTTAATTTCTTCGCAAAATCTGGCAACACTGGCTGCAAGGGGGGGGGGGGGGGGGGGGGTAGGTAGTAGAATGGCGGATTGGTGGATTGTATCGGCCTGGTAATCCTGTGGCAGTGGGGGGCTCCTGGATCGCCCCGGTATAATGAAGCTCATTTAAAGGATTGTGCTGAGTAAATCCATCACGGCTGTTAGCGATGCAGCGCGCGTGTTGGGAGGGGGGTGGGGGGGGTGGGGGGGGTGGGGTTAGGAACCTGGGCCAGATCTGCTCCTGGCCGATAATGCCAAGCCAATCCTCCAGCCCAACGCGGCCTGCTGCTACTGATCTCAGCCCGGAATAGGAGCCATTAATGTATTTTGTAAATCAGCAGTGATCAGGCCCCTTGGAGATTAGCCCAGATTCAATGCCTTAAGTTAGTAACTTGAAGTCCAGGCCAGGTTGTCTGTAAGCCCAGGAGGAACATGCTGGCCACAGAGGAACACATGGAGCCGTGTGTGTGCATGGGGGTGGGGTGCTTGTACCAGCTACAGACATGTCTTAATTAATAATTACATGATCCATCTGTATGGAGGAGGGCTAATGAGTCCATGTATGTTTTTTCATGCATTGTAACCGGTGCTCTTATCTAGAGCGGTTGTTCTAAAGGACCCAGAAATACATATGTATTTGTCTGCAGACCACCCCGTTTGAAAATATTCAGTGCCAAGGACCCCCATAACAGAAGGTTTGTCAACATTGTCAAGCTTTATTGTTGTTTTTTAATAGCAAAAATAGCAGATCTAAAAGCTCAACAACGCCACGGAAATCGCGATGTGTTGTGAGCTTGCTAATGTGTTTTCGAATAGCCAAACTTTCATTTTGCTGGGGACCCCTGGAACCCCCTCAAGGACCTTTGGGGGTCCCCGGATACCCACTTTGAGAACCAGTGATCTAGATTTGACTCAAAACATTAGGATTAGCTTCATTTTCTCGTCACAATAATAAACTATTAGTGGGGGGAGCAAGGGTTAAAGCCATAGTGTTCACACAATATTCCTGCTGTTGTAAAAATCATCATGTGACAGAGAAGTGGCAGGGCAAGAAGCAGGGGTCAACAACTAAGGAGATTGTAAGATGGAATAAGTACGGCCAAGGATTAGAGGTCTATGAAATCAAGCCACAGTGCTGAGGAGCACTGGCTGGACTGAGATATACACTAGTAATAGTTAGAGCAGACATAAGCAGATGAATATCCCCAGTGGACAAAATTTGCCTCAATTCTGTCCTTGAGTTTAACCCCATGCAGAAGGCAGAGAACGCTTTTCCAACAATCTCTTATCTCCAGAGACAATTAACGGTCTAGAGTTAAGAGAAGAGAGGAGGAGTGGCGGAAAAAGTACTCGCATGTTTTACTTGAGTAAGAATATCAATACTGCATTGTAGAAATACTCTGTTACAAGTAAAAGTCCAGAATTAAACATTTACTCGAGTCAAAGTACAAAAGTATTGGTATCAAAAAGTACTTATAGTACCAAAAATAGAAAGTACTCATTATTTAGAAAGTCCCATTTCACACGATCTATAAGCTCACAATGCGTCGCATCGCGACGCATTGTGAGCTTGTAGATCGGCTATTTTCAAATGGCCGAAATGTATATAGGGCTAAAGTGGTTAATGTATGTTTCAAATAATTGTAGTGGAGTAAAAGTACAATATTTGCCTTTGAGATGTAGTGGAGTAGAAGTAAAAGTACTGAAAACTGGCAATACTCCAGTAAAGTAAAAAATACCTCAAAATTGTACTTAAGTACAGTACTTGAGTAAATGTACTTAGTTACTTTACACCACTGGAGAGGAGAAGCGAAGCGAAGAGAAGAGAAGAGAAGAGAAGAGAAGAGAAGAGAAGAGAAGAGAAGAGAAGAGAAGAGAAGAGAAGAGAAGAGAAGAGAAGAGAAGAACAAGAGCAAGAGAAGAGACAGTGTAAATCTATCTGATTTAGAATACAAGAGCGCCTGGCTGATGTCACAATAAGCATGCCACCCAGAGAGAGCGAGAGCGAGAGAGAGAGGACCAGTATCTCAATGTTTCCAGAACATACAACAGATCAAAGTGTCAGGAATGTGGGCCTCTCTGGCCCGTCACGTCCAGCGCCTGGTCACAGTTATTTAATGCAGCGCTGGACATCAATCCCGCATCAAACAATTAGGACAACTGGAGGGGTCAGAGGTCGGCCAGAGGTTATTGATGTGTGAATTAAAGTGCAGGTCAGCAGGAAGCCATGTTTTCATACAGGCACGGGCGTCCCCACGGACAATGAGAGCACAACAAATGAGACACAAAAGAACAGGCCTCCCCTCCTGACGCGGCAGGCAATGAGCGAGGCTTTTAATGCAACGCGCTCCGTGGTTCCATTCCCCGACTCATAATCACGTTGGAACCGCAAAGATTTCAAGGGAAAATGTGTCAAAGTTATTGATAAAGCAAAGTGTGCTTTACCAGGGACAATATATGATGACACAGACAACTAATTCAACTAGAGAATATAGCAAATGTCAATTTGTAAAAGACGAGGTTAAATGGTAAATGGACTGCATTTATACAGTTCCTTTCTAGTCTTTCCGACACTTCAAAGCGCTTTACAACGTATTTCACATTCACACACAGATGGCGGAGGAAACCATGCAAGGTACCAACCTGCTCATCGGGTAGTGTGTGTGTGTGTGTGTGTGTGTGTGTGTGTGTGTGTGTGTGTGTGTGTGTGTGTGTGTGTGTGTGTGTGTGTGTGTGTGTGTGTGTGTGTGTGTGTGTGTGTGTGTGTGTGTGTGTATGAGAGAGACAGAGAGAGAGACAGAGAGAGAGAGAGAGAGAGAGAGAGAGAGAGAGACAGACAGAGAGACAGAGAGACAGAGACAGAGAGAGAGAGAGAGAGAGAGACAGCGCGCAGGTAAATGTTCCTTCATTTGTGGAGGAATGATGGTTTTGGAAAGTAAACTGTGTAATTAGTCGCCACATGGCCACGTTTCTCGTTTCAACGAGTTTGGCCACATGTGAGCAGAACTGTGGGAGAACACCTTTGATAATAAATGGTGTAATTGAGCAGAATCACATTAGCAACACTTAGCCACAGAACTCCCTCATCTGGGGGAATCAACAAGCATGCCGGCCTTTGGAGCACAACATCTGGTTTGATTCCAACCATTTAACACACACACACACACACACACACAGCAACTTAATACACATTCCCTCCTTTGAACACGTGCACATATGCATGTACACACACACACACACACACACACACACACACACACACACACACACACACACACACACACACACACACACACACACACACACACACACACACACACACTCTCTACTCTTTGAACACAATCCCATTTGCTTCAGCTGCATTCATTCCAGGCATATTTCAACTTTTATTTCACCAAATTATTTCTGCGTCATGGTTCATTCTGCTGTCATTTGTCTTTATAAGTTCCAAAAATAGCCCATCTACATGCTCACAACGCGTCGCAGAGTGGCACAATGGGAGCTTGTAGATCGGTTATTTTCGGTGCTCGACACCAGCGCGCAACCACGTATAAATCAGGCCCTATAGTCTCAGCCAGTGTATCTTCCTTCTCAAATTTCAAGTCTCGTCATTCGTCTTCACAAACAACAATACAACCCCGAAGCCCTACAGGCTGAAATTAAGCAGCGCAGACTTTTCAGGCATGCAGCCGTTTTGCGTGATCTATATGCTTTTTATTAATGTAATTTATTCAATATTGATTCAGAGTTTTATATCTCCATTGATTGATAGTACGATTGCAATATTTGTGCCACCTCAAACCCTCCTCGGTCATTCGTGTTAAGGTGGACGACTCGGTCAGTCACAGCGGCACCTCTATGATATCAGGCCACATATCGAACAACATCAGAGGCATTAGGTCATGGAGACCCGATGTAGGCCACTATTGGCTATTCGGCCTCTCTCTCTGAAGCCATGATTTGTCCACTAGGCCACACTGAACCAATCTGTAATTGGCTGCAGGCTTCACCTCCCATCATCCTTTGCCCCGGACTGATTTTCCCCCTGGGACAGGGCCATCAGGAGCCGAGTGATTAATGGCACCGGGGGTCAGAGGTCGCGCTGGTGGGAAGTGCTGTGGCTGAGCGCCCCCCCTTAGAACCACTCCCTAAGTCCTTCCTCTGACTTCCAGCCACAGAGGCACACAGGCACAGGGAAGGGAAGGGAACAAATCCACAGCCCACAGGAGCCCAGAGGGCCAGACTACAAGCTAGCTAAACGTCTGGGAGCGGTCAGTCAGGATGAGATTCAGTGGTGGAAAAAGTACTCAAATGTTTTACTCAAGTAAAAGTATCAATGCTGCAATGTAGAAGTACCCCTTTGCAAGTAAAAGTCCGGAATTTAAGTATTGGTATCAAAATGTACTCAAAGTACCAAAAGTAAAAGTACTAAAATGTTTGAAAATAGCAGATCTACAAGCTCACAACGCGTTGCGATGCGACGCGTTGTGAGCTTGTAGATCTGCTATTTTCAAATAGCCTAGGTATAAAATAGGGCTTAAGTGGTTAATGTATGTTTTATAATGTAATAATTTGTATCTGCAAAGTAACTAGTAACTAAAGTTTTCAATTATTTGCCTCTGAGATGTAGTGGAGTATAAGTAAAAGTACAGAAAATTGGAAATACTCCAGTAAAGTAAAAATACCTACAAGTTATACTTAAGTACAGTACTTGAGTAAATGTACTTAGTTACTTTACACCACTGGTCAGGATGAGAAGAACACCACTAGGAGAGTAGCAGAGGGACGGCGGACGGAGGGAGGGAGGGACAGAGAAAGAGAGAGATGTTTTTCTCTCTGCATCGCTTGCTTCCAGCCAGAGTGTGACAGAGGGAAGGAGAGATAGAAAAGTCGTGGAACTGAGGAGGAGGAGGAGGAGCAACCCAGTGACAGTCAATGACAGGTCAATGTCTGTCCTTCCAGAACATTCCACAGTCATCTCCACCTCTCCTCTTTCTCTGCTACAGTCCTGAGGACAACCCTCCAATGCCACATAAAGAAAAAGAAAGAGAAAACACCAGGTCATTTCAGTTCACCTTTGACCTATTTTTGTGGGAAAACAGCTGTTTGCATTAAAAGAGGTAAGGGGGGAGGTGGTGGTGGTGGTTGTGGAGAAGGGGGGGTTCTATAATAAATCAGTGGCAGAGTCCCTGACGCCACTGAGGTAAATTAAATATGGCTGACTTCACATGACTGGCATTTTTTAAATAATTAAGTGGCGCGAGTGACAGACTTCCAGGCCGACATGGATGCAGAGAGACGTACAGGAAATGAATTTTTCACCAAATGGGCGCCAGCGGTGTGAGGTTTCACTACCATCCTCCTCCTCACAGTTTAGGAAAGGCGAGAGGAAGGAAAACGAGAGAAAGAGAAACCCTTCACCTATGCACTACATACTATTGCTTTCACAGAATGGTGTCCCTCTCTTATGGCCTAATTTAGGCCCTCTACTTAACCACTTTTGGCCCATGTTATACTTTGTCACATGACAGCGTTGTGCAAAAGTGGCGAAAATAGCCAATCTACAAGCAAACATTTTCGCCCAAAACAAATGCCCAAAATAGGGAGGCCAAATTCAAAGTGGTTAAGAATTAAAAGCTTATTCCAACGTATACATTCTAAAAGGCACTCTGTGCGGTAAGCAAAAGGCCTACCAACTGTCCATAGAGAGAGAGAGAGAGAGAAACAGAGGGAGAGAGAGAGAGAGACAGAGACAGAGACAGAGAGAGAGAGAGAGAGAGAGAGAGAGAGAGAGAGAGAGAGAGAGACACACACACACAAGCGGTAATAGCAAGGGGAGGAGGAGTGCAGGGTCTTCAGGGGTCCTCAAAACCAGAGTCAGACTCAAGGTCCTTGACAAACTTGAGGAAGGGGAGGAGGAGGAGGAGGAGGGGGATGGTGGGACAGGGATAGGAGGAGGAGCAGAGACGAGGGAGGGGAGGGTCCGAGGGGAGGAGGTGGACTGATCAGCCAGGTCCTGCCAGCTGGAGAAAGACTGGATCACTGCTGTAAGAAAGGTGTCAGCCAACACAAACAGCCCCCGGCCTCACGTCACTGTCTGAGGGTCTTCAAAGACCAACACTGCCCCTCTGCCCTCAAGCCCCCCCCCCCCCCCACCCCCCTTCTCCCCTGCAGACCCCCCTGACTCCTGAGTAGTCCTCTAGACCTGCTGCACATATAAACAGAGCTGCTACCTTTAAACGCATTTGAAATCTGAGGCTTTTTTTGTATACTATTTCAATAGTTTTGAGAAAAAATGCTGCTATTTGTCCCAAAAAGCTTTATACCCTGTACATATAACATGTAATGTGACATAGCTCTGTTTACACAATTATGTACCCCCTCCAACTGTATATACTTTCCCCATTTTCAACTGTTTGTATTACATTTTGACACTTGCTTTGGCAATGTAAACGTATGTTTTCTCATGCCAATAAAGCTCCTTTGAATTGACTCTCTGTCACACACACACACACACACACACACACACACACACACACACACACACACACACACACACACACACACACACACACACACACACACACACACACACACACACACACACACACACACACACACACACACACACACATATACAGTATATATACAGTATAATACACATATACAGTATAATACACATATATATATACACAGTATAATACACATATATACACTGTATATAAACAGAGGGAAGGACAGTATGAGAGATCTAAAGAGCTAGCTTTACTTAAGAGTTGACAAAGGGTCAGAAAGAAACAAGAACAAATGAGGGAAGAAAGCGAGAGAGAGAGCAAGAGAAACAAAGAAAGAAAGACAGACAGTGAGAGAAAGAGAGGAAGGTGGGAGGAGAAAATGTTCACTCCTAGCAGCCAGACTCCACATGTGGAGTGTTTACTTTAGTCGCCATGTGGTTTACATGTTCGTATGTCAGAGATGTGTTGTATTGTCAGAAACAGAGGGGCCCTGCGCTCGCTGGGGCCCCGAGTATGTTTTATTTTTAATGCGAGGGCCAAGGACATAAAAGGTAAAAAAGTCACGACTGTATGGAATTGTCTATCTTTAGTCCAGGCAGAGCCACTACTCACATGACTGACCAATTCATATCAAGTGGTAAGAGATGCACACACACACACACACACACACACACACTAGGCTAGCCTCCTCCCCTCTCTATAAGGGCGGTTCAATGTAGCGTTACGCTATAGATATAACACTATGCCAGGCATGAGGATAAAATCCACAGCTGGTCACTGGAGGAGGAAGGAGAGCAAGAGCGAGAACCAAATGGAGAAAGAGAAAACACACAGACTGCAGCTTCAGCCAACTGGGCTAAAAACTAGGGGTAAAGTTTAATAAATGTTGCCGATAATAATAAAATAATTGGTTAATCGAGTAGCATAAATAGACTGTGAAGTCTAATTGGGCTAAAACTGCCTAACCACTTTCAACCTGGCATGCCTATTTTGGACATGCCATTAAAAGGTGACAAATAGCAGATCAGCTATTGTTGCGTGACGATATAAAAGTAAGTAAATGTAACATAAAGCAGGGCTTAAGGCGATTAATCCAAACAATCTATTTTGTTAATCTTTTTTTTTTTTTATCGCAAAGTTGTTGATATAATAAATATATAAAAGTATGGCCAAATGTTCTCATAAACACTTCTCGATTATCGATTAAACAAAATAGTAATTGATGGAATAATCGCTAAGAAAACAATCGCCCTGACCCTACGCCTTTAGGCCCTTTATCAAAAATAAAAAAATCTTAACACACCACGCCTGGGATTAAAATACCCTACACACACACACACCTTCACCGGCAGAGAAGGGAGGGGTGCATACATAGAACTATATTTACCAAGGAGACCGTGAGACATGGCCCTTTGTGAGAATTATTACAGTGAGGAGGAGGCAGCCCTTATAGAAACAGCACCGACTGCATGAGCTACGCCAGCAACTGCAGCATAACACGTAACAAAGAGCGTTCAAAACCACAGAGCTGAGAGCATTAAGCTTTAAATCTCACCACAGCACCGATTGGCTTCATTAAAAAGACAAGATGAGATGACATGACAGATGTAAAGTACAGCAGCAGAGAGGGGGAGGGAGGGAAGAGTGAGTGTGTGTGTGTGTGTGTGTGTGTGTGTGTGTGTGTGTGTGTGTGTGTGTGTGTGTGTGTGTGTGTGTGTGTGTGTGTGTGTGTGTGTGTGTGTGTGTGTGTGTGTGTGTGTGTGTGTGTGTGTGTGCGTGCATGGGTGTGTTGGGGTGCTAACCTGCAAAAGAATGAGAGATAGACAGGAAAAGAGATAGGGAACGGAGATGAAGGGATATGGAGAGAGAGAGAGAGAGAGAGAGAGAGGGAGAAACATGACTCCCTCTCCGTAGGTCATGTAGATGGGTCACCTGGCGAAAATGAGGGGGTGGGGGTGGGGGAATGAAAAGGTTGGATGGCGCGAAAAGTGAGATGGGCTCTCCAACTGTAACCTAAGTCCTGTCTCTCCCAGGAGACCCGGCAGGCTACAGATCAACTGACTGGACCCCAATCAACACTCCATCTGACAGCGAGGGGACAGGGACGTGATGGATGGATCTGCAGATATCAATCCATTTATATCCATCTCTATGTTTTGTCGCTGTCAGGCAGAAATCTGGATCGTATCACATATCATTTTATGGGGCTTTTTTCTCTTTATGAATGAATGCTATTGGTCACCCTTTAACCACTTCAGTGCCATTTTATACTTAGTTACATGACAGTGTCGTGCAAACGTAGCGATAGTAAATAGCCATTGGATCCATTGGTACACATGTTATTTCTTTCCATTTCTAGACAAGCAGTGGTTTTGGACATAGAGTACAACGTTTCCGCCTGGCAGTGAAGATCAAATAAAAGTCTATGTATCTGCGTTGTATCCGTATTGATGGGTTCTCGTGCGCTTCACCTTGTCAAAAAAGACAAATGGTTAAAAACAGGTCTAAGGGTTCTGAACGACTGAACCCAGAGAAGGTACTGGAGCACTCGATTTGCTTCTAGGTGCAAATTAGGTGCAGATGTAAATAAATTATACATTGTATATGAAACAAATGAAGGGTTCCACTTCCAGTACCATCGTTTGGCCCATGTATATATCTAGAGATCCACCTATCTATCACGCACATATAACATACAGTATGTTATTAAGTTGAAGAAGTCTGCACTCTTTGTTTCTATGACTGCCACAATGAGGCTATAGTTTCAGATGTGAGGGCCTTGTTGTAAAGGGCCAATGTTCTGTTGGTTTATAAGGGATGTCTTGCATCAGACAAAGTGCACTTCTTTTTCACCATAGAGTGCCTAATGCCTCTTTTCTACTCCGTCGTCCGACTTGAGTTTCACACCGAAAACGGCAGATTGGTTATTTCCGCTATGAGTGGTTGATACCGTAGCAACTTCAAAAATGTTGAGGCTTTTTTCTTTCTCCCAACCTCTCCCGTCATCTGTGAATAACAGAGGAGCACATGACGCTGGCGTCCACTACTTGGACCTCTACAGCAGCTTACTGTCCAGCCAACCACCCACACCAGCACTGCTCCAATGCTCACATTTCATTCTACTCCGTGTAATGTTCTCAATGTTCTCAAGTGGACCCATTGTCCAGTGTCACCGACTGTGCTTAGCTATACAGTTACAGAATACCTTTTATAGAAATTAAATTCTAGATGAATACTTCTGTATTCTAGAATAGATTCATGTTCAACAAATACAAAAAAAGAAATACAAACCTAACACAAATATAGATCCACACTTCCCAAACCCAGTATGGCAAATCAAAGAGTAAAAAATATTTGTGACCTTTCCAGTCACGTTAAAAGCAAACAGGTCAATATATCAATTACAATAACCATCTACACCATCAATACATCAAAGCAAAACACAACACTGCACCCTCGATGGACAACGCCAACATCAGCTGAGAAACAGGCAACCTGATAGCTATGCTCTGAGCCAGTGTCTAATCTGGCAAAAAAATGTCAAGAATCTATTATCTCATTCAATCCATGAACGCATCTCTGTCATTTTAGATTTCTTTGGCTATTAAAAAAAAAAGTTGAAAAAACGTATGTTGCTATATCAGTGGTGCTCAAACGATTTCATGTCAAGGACCATCCAATAGTATATGTATTTGGCCGCGGACCCCCATCTCAAAATATTTTGTTCCAGGGAGGGAAGTAAATATTTGAGTAAAAAATGTTTGCTTGAAAAAATATATATATTCAAAGATTTGCACAAGTTTTCACGATTTTTCAAAAATGGAAGGTCTACAAGCTTGTAGCGCGGCACCTGCCGCACTACGAGCTTGTATATCTAAAAAATAAATCTAAAATGACACAGATGCGTTCCAGGTCTTAAGGGGCTAATCTGGTAAAAAAAAATGTCAAGAATGTATTATCACATTATGTACATCAGAGCGCGAGGAGCTTTAGCCTGCATCAACAGTAGACCCCTTTGATTTGATCGGTATTTGTGACTCGTTTATGTTAAACCATTTCTCACAGAGAAGCATGTGGGAGGGAGTGCAGTGACTGATGGACAAACAGGTTCTGCTGCTGTGCCAATTGGCTCCATGCACAGCGGCCATATTGGCAAGAAATTGGGCCTCTTCTTTACAAATGAAGGGTGCTGATATTGTGCATGTTGTCTCCATGGAAAGACTCTGCTACACCAGTGTGTCTCAAAATTGGGGTCCAGGGACCCTCGTGGTTCCTTAAATGGCCAACTCTCAGAGTTATGGGGGTCCCTGAAATTAAAAAAACGTTTGAGAACCACAAGGCACTACACTAAATGTAACAGAGCCTTAAAGCATTAGTATCATTGGTAACACCTGTGAGGTAGTGATGGGTCGTTCATGATCGATTCGTTCAAAAGAACTAGTTCATTACCGTGAACATGAACGAACTAGCTCACTTCCTGAAACTGTTACGTTCACGCTTTCGTTCATGCTCCCCGCCCCTCCCCCCGTACACAGGACGGGCTGTTCCAGTGACAGACAGCGGTGCGGTTGTGTTGTTTTTCACTAGACAATAGCGCTACTGAACGGATCATTTGAACGGATCATTGCCGTGAACATAAACGAAATAGTTCGTTCACTGAAACGAACGTTTTTTTCCCACCACTACTGTGAAGGAAGTAAGGAAGAGTCCTGAATCCTTTCCGATATGGCTGCTGTGCATAGAGCCTATTCGAAAGAGAGACTCTTGTGGCAGTTACCAGCACTGGTCAAACTGGGTTTTCTGGGTTTTTTGTTGGGAGGGTAGATGGAGGATGTCTTCACTAGCTGGCAGGTGCACCGTCGATAGGGGCTCTCCAAGGACCCCTCCCCTCCAATCCCTTCCACTGGCTTTATAACACAGCTAACTGCTCCAATCAATGGACAGGGGGGGATTGACAGATAAAGCCATCAGCTGACGAGCTCCATTTGGGGGCCTAGCAACAGTAATCAATATAGGAAACATCAGCTGCTTGGAGACGGAGAGGTATGGGGATGTAGAGAGAAAGAGAGACAGAGAGAGAGAGAGGTATGGGGATGTAGAGAGAAAGAGACAGAGAGAGGGAGAGAGGGAGAGAGAGAGAGAGAGAGAGAGAGAGAGAGAGAGAGAGAGAAATTCATTCGCTGTTGATCATTATTGTCTTGACTGTTGGAGAGCAGGGTGTTGCAACATCTCAATGCATTAAGAGCGTTTGGCGTACATGCATTGAGACAGGAGGACAGGATGGTGCAGACGTTAGTTCAGGGTCTATTGTGCTGCTGTATAGGTGTCCCCAGGGGGCCGTAACGGTATTTCATAGCATCCATCACAGCAGTGCGGGGGCCAGGAAGCTCAGCTTTAAGAGCACACAAGAGGACACAGATGGAACTACAGACAGAGCAATGAAAAGAAGACAAGGGGGATGAGCAGCAAGCACTCTGGCGTGATGAACACGGAACGCACACTTAAAGAAAAAGGGATCAATAGACTGACATTTCTTTTATTGAAGATAGTCTCTAAGGGTATCTCTGCTCTATCTGATAGTACACTGTAAAATCCCGAGTGATACGGGTCCATTTTAGTTCCACAGTGTGTGTGTGTGTGTGTGTGTGTGTGTGTGTGTGTGTGTGTGTGTGTGTGTGATAGTGGTTATGTGGTCAGTGCACAAATAGGTGCTTGCTTTTGGCTTCATACAATCTTTAAATGTCACACTGTGTGATGTGAAAAGGTAAAATCGTGACTATCCACCATGTCAAATAATGCGAGTTGAATTGAGACTAGGTTATATATTTATTTACCTTAAGCAAAACTACCTTGTTTCACAAACCTGTATAACGACGTACCTAGAAGTGAAACCTGTGTGAAACCTGTGGATTTTTGTGTCATTTTTCCGTTAATGGTAGCTTTTTCGTACAAAAAATGACCCGACTTTCCCTTTATTTTTACGTGACGCAAGCAGTTACATCGTCACTGTCGGGCAGAAACCTTGAATGTCCAAAACTGCTTTTTAGGTCACCATGCAACACATTGTGAGCTTGTTGATGGGCAATATTTGCTACTTGGCCTAAATAAAACAGAGTTGAAATATAGAGATACAAGGTTTCTGCCTGACAGCAACGATATAATGGTCTCCGTTGACATTCGTCAAAGCATAACATTTTAGACACTGGCAGGACGACCCAAGACACTTGCGATGAATGATTTGCCACGTTTATGCTGCGATATGTAAATTTTATCTGGCACAACGCTAGAATGGACGATGACATGCAGTCTGTTGTCACTTTAACTCACTGAGCTTCAAGAGTGCTTCCAGCTGCAAATGAAATATCCTTGCATATGATTTACAGCTTACAGATTGCGCATTGCAACGTGTTGTGAGCCTGTAGAATGGCTCGAAGAGAATAATTCCTGGGCACTTCAGGAGAAAACGCAAATAAAATACTGGAGGACTCGACTGGTCTGCACATATTTATCATTTTGCAGGGGTGACTTGTAGCTATTTGCGGGGAGGAGATTTGGTGAAGAGGCAAGAAAAAGAGAGGGGGGGTGACCAAGTGGAGACCGCTGGGGGACTCCGGTCAACCGAAGTATATAGGGTTTAACTCATTGAGTGCCAGAATTATTTCTGGCTATGTGGTCCCAGTGTCAGAGATTTTTCAATTTATCTTAGATTTTCAAGTAGTCACAGAATTTTTATCTCCAGTATAATCGATCCCCTGATGGGTGCTAATCACTGACGGTTGCACTGTGTGGTTTCACAAATGTCAACGAGGTCATCGCGACCTTGTTGACATTAATTGTCAAAATAGTCTGTCTGGGCCAAAAATTCATAGAAAAAAAAAGTGCTTAGGAGCCAAGATACAGCCCTTTTCAGTAATAAGTTAAACAAGGAGTGAATGGAGCAGCAAATCTTCAGATAATGATATATTGGGTTCTGAACATTAAAAAAAAAAAAATATATATATATATATATATATATTTTTTTTTTCAACAACACGTCAAACACATCATTGGCACATTGCGCCATTGCGGTAAAACACGTGAAACACGTCAATGGCATTCAATGAGTTGTTAAGTTGTTAATGCACTGTAAGTAAGTAAGTTGTAATGTCCACAATAATATCCACTTACATTATATAGTCTGTCGGGTGGACAGAGACGACATATGCCTTGTCATACTGTAGTGTCCAAAACCGTTACTTTTCAGGATTCAAATCCAAAAGTATCAGAAGTAGCAGATCTACAAGCTCAAAACGAGCTTGTGGATCTGCTACTTTGGACACGCTGTAGTATGGTCAAGTAGGGCATTCATTTATGAAACAACACAAACCGTTAGAATATGGATATAAGAGGTTTCTGCACGGCAGCAACAATATACTTGTCCTGTATGTCCATGTGTTAGTCGCTCAATGTTGGATTGTCACTGGACCACCTGCCAGAGTAATGTGTTGCATGAGACCTTATGCTCAGTAATAAAAGGTTAAGTGTTGTGTTGGCCACCGTGTCTCCGGACACTTGCTGCTTTGCCATCCCTCCTGGCAGACACAGCCGCCCTTGTGTTCAATGCTTTGCTGCTTGCTTCACACCTCCTGTTCACATGCATGTGGCTATCCCTTCAGTCTGCTCTTTACCCCCAACCCCCCTTTTTTCTACTCTGTACATATAGTGTTTTATTTGTGATGACATTGAATTTGTGTTGTTTTTTATATGTTGATGAATTGAATACATAGGACCCCAATGGAAACAAGACCGCAAGGACTTTTTTATTATATATATTTTTTTTACCATTTCAGAGTTAAAATGTTCTCAAATAGAAATTTTATTTAAGTCCAAGTTTTTCCAAATGTATTTCAAGATTTAGCATTTTATTTTTTTAATAAATATCAGTGTTGTCTAGGACTGACACAAAAATCTAGCATCAGTTGGTCTGTAGTCTGGACTATCACACGATTATCCAAGTTACAGAGCCATGCTGAAGCCTCATCCTACGCTCTGCTCACTTACTTATGAAGCTGGTGATTAAGAATCTCTCACAGCTCGGCAGCTTAAGAGTCTCAAATCCCCGTACAATATGGTCGTGATTAAAGATGAGCGACACCAAGACCGGGGAACGTGCTAGCAAACCGACTGAGAGAAATAAGAAGAGGGGAGGGATGTGTAGAGAGCTACTGAGACAGAAAGAGAGACAGAGAGAGACAGAGAGAGAGACCTATATACACAAGCATGATCGTTATGGGCACTGCAATGCACTGTAAAATGCCATGGCAAAGTTTGACAGTCATGGTAATAAAGTATCCTTGAACTATATTGCAGGGGTCTTCAACGTTTTTCAGGCCAAGGACCTGCTTAGCTGAGAGAGAGAGAGAGAGAGATGAAGCAGGGGCCCCCACTACATATTGTATAAAATTGTGTTGCAGATTTAACTTTTTCATAAGATTACAGCTCTTTGACAGCACTGTCATCATTGTATGTTGGATTCCTGTTAATGTGTAATTTGTGTAATGTGTAATACCCAATAAACTTGACCTTTGGCTCTGTACTTGGTCTGCTCTTCTTTTCCCCTCTACGCCAGCCGACACAAGCTCACAATGCTGTGCTGAACTATACAGATTAATTTGAGTATAGCTACGTAAGCATGTAGATATACTGTGATGCCATGGGCTCTACTTTATCAAAGATACCACAAGCCCAAACATACGGAGTTGAAGTACAACTCATCTTTTATTAGAACATCAAATAGATAATGTGTATCTTTCTCTTTATCACATACGGACTGTACGCCCAGCACAGTCGTGTTCCTGTCCTGTCCTTGTCTATCTCTATCAGGCATGACTCATATCTTCCAGCCAACTCTGAAAATGTAAATATGCTCCGTTATGTGTTTAATAAACTTGCCGTGTGTGATATTGCCTGGTGATGTCATCTTGTTCTCTGAGCTCACTGTCTGCGTACAGAGAAGTAATTCAACTGAATCAACACTCACCACCCCTAATAGAGGGAAACTCTTAGGATCACAACAAAGGATGACTAAATTCACAACCATTAATAACTGTTCCAATTGCATTTCCATTTACACATGGTTTGGCGCTGATTGGTGCAGAATGATTTAAACCATACCCTTTCCTGGCACGGTTGCTTAAGCCCATGATCGGTAAAGGTTACATTAAGCCTGGTCAATAACCTATCATCTGTATATTTTACCACACCTCACGCAGTCTCTTATATAAACAGACATTATAAAGAACTTGCGACTGCGAGACCGCAATGTGTTTGACGTTTAGCAGCGGCTTCAAATGTTGACCCGAACCTCATTTTCCTATCTTTTGACCAAACTGTAATCAGATGTTGCAGTTTATAATTATCTTTTGGGTGATTTGATTGGGACATCCCTACTGAATGTTATGCCCAACCGCGTGAGTCACAAGACTCATGAACACTTTTAATTGGACGGCCGGATACTTGTTGCTGAGGCACGTGGAGATGGGTTGAGAGACCAATCTCTCCTTTCTCTCTCGCCACACACACACACACACACACATACATGGGAGCGTATCTCTTTCCTGAGACTACTTTTATCTTCCTACTCATCATACCAGGTCTTCTGCTAACAGAAATACAAACGATAACCTTTCAAACAACTCTGTCATGTCATGGAACGGACTCATTTGGCCTCAGAACGGTCATGGAAACGAGCCTTTAGAGACATAAGAAAGGCCGGATCTAACTGGTAAGAAACTCAAACAAACAGCCACAAGATTCTGATCTGACGCCCGCCCCCCCCTCACACCCCTCTCTATGCGCGTGCACACACACACACACACACACACACACACACACACACACACACACACACACACACACACACACACACACACACACACACACACACACACACACACACACACACACACACACACACACACACACACACACACACACACACACACACACACACACACACACATCAGGAAAACCACTATTTCCTTTTGTTTTGAAGGAAGAGAGCGGGCGATGCCATGGTGGATGAGCTCGCTTCCCTAAAGGCTGGGCTGTAATTTGCCAGGCTTTTGGGTGGGGTTTGCCGAGGCAAAAGATAATCGCAGACCTCAAACATATCAACACGACAACCACATCTTTGATCCCACAAACAGAGAAAAGTCAGCTAAGAATAGTCTCCCCTTTTTGGCGTCTGTGTCGGGACAATGATTAGAAAGTGGTGGTTAGATCTTATGCTGGGCTCCTTGGGTTCCCACCCTTTCGTTGGAGTCAGGGCCCAGTATTACCAGCACCAGCATGTTTGCTTGCCAGCCTGTCTGTCTGGGTATCTAACTGGCTTGTTGGATCAGCCTTTACGCAAAGTGATGGATCACTTGCTTCCAGAGGTTAAATGACAGACTATGTGCCTAGCTTCCACACACGCAGACCTGATGCCTCCCTTCACTCTCCCACAGACTTAGTGTCCCCCCCAAAAAACTTTGCCTCCCTGTGCGGTTTCCACGTCTGCCCTTTCCATCTCTTTCATGCCCTCCCTTATTGCTCCTCTCTCCTCCTCCAAAAAGAGACAGAGACACAAACTCTCTCTCTCTTTATGGCACAGACACGCGACGGTGTCTTTCTTCCGTCTCCCTTGTCTGCTGTCCATCAGTGTTGCCCTATCAAAAGGCGGGGCCCCCACCTTTTTTTTTTCTTTTTTTTTTTAGGGGCTCATTAATCATCCTTGGTACGACAGGAGGGCCCCTTAATCCAAGCCCCTCTCCCCACCACCCAAACCCCTCCCCGACAGGCCAGAGCACCCCCCCCCCCCCCCCCCATGCCCTTATCCCCCACGGTGTTATCAAGTTTCAGTGGCTGTAACTGTAGCACAATAAACAGAGGGTGAGTGGGGGGAGGAGAAGGAAGAGGACGGAGAGAGAGAGAGAGAGAGAGAGAGAGAGAGAGAGAGAGAGAGAGAGAGAGAGAGAGATGAGCAAATCCAATTTACCTATAATAGGTAGTTGTTGGAAGTGAAGCTATCTATATATTTTTGGGGTGGGGGGACACATTCTGTAGCAAGGGAAAATTTTAACGTGAAAACAAATTAACCAAAATGTTACAAATACGTAACCTGATGCAAGTGTATACTACACTGTCTAACAACATTTCCTCTTCCACGGATGCATTCCTAAAACAATGCCTCCTGTTTTTAGCCGGGCTGGTTGCAGTTATTTCCAGGAGTTTTCGGGTGTTAACTAACATGAACACGAGGTCGTATCAAAAAAAAAAAAAAAAAGGCCGGAGAGAATGTTCCTATTGTGAAGCTATGCTTGTACAGAGGGCCCGGCTATTAGTGGAGCCAGTATGAGGCGGCCACAGAGAGTAATATAATGCATACATGGATCCCCCAGAGCCCATTCATGGTGTAATTGGTGTGGACAGAGCTCTTGGTCTCAGGGTTACAGTTAGGGGAGGAAACATCCTCTGTTGTCCTGCTGGGACACTACTGTTCCCACGCCGCCAGCCTGACCACCAGGTCTGCCCCATCTCGTCCTGTCCACCAGGTCTGCCCTGCCTCATCTTGTCCTGTCCAGTCCTGACCACCAGGTCTGCCTTGCCTCATCTCGTCCTGTCCTGTAATACCCTGTCCTGCCCTGTATGCTGTCTGGCCTGTACAACAATACAATACAACTGAAAGTCTATTAGGCTATTAAGAAGCTATTAAGGGAGCGTATCTATGTTGCCCCCCTAACCCTAACGTAAGTGGGGAACCTAGAACCTCGGGAACATAGAACCTTGGGAACATAGGGCTGACCCCCTCCCAGTGAGGAACGGAGTTAACAGATTGAACTAAGATGGAACATCTTCATGAGACACTCATCACCAACTCTCTCTCTCCGCCCTTTCTTTCTCCAAATCTGTACTACATCTCTCCCTCTCTCCCTCTCTCTCTCACACAGACAGCTTACACAGCAGAATCCTCACTCAGTGATAATTGAATTGTGAGAGTTGGGTGCATTTTTCACACTCTCAGAGTTAAATGCACACCGAGTGAGTACTACCTCATAACAGAGGCCCAAATCTACGAGGTCTAAAACAACAGTGCTCACGCTAAAGCGCTGATAGCACACCATGTGGTCGGCTTAAGCTGAATGTGCACTACACTTAAAAAGGGGCTCACACCGGGGCAGAACGAGCCTCGTCTAAACTGCCTACTGCAACAACGTGTGCGATGGGTTTGTTTCTGGCTCAGGGCAGCCAGGGGCAAAAACACTTGTTCTTACCCTCATTATTTACCCCTCTCTCCACCCGCCCGGTCTAACCTCCCCATGCTTGGTTGGCCAATCCTATCCTTGCTTGAACAGGAGTCTCTCTCAGCCTGGCTCTGTCCATCAGGGCCTGTGGGGACATTAATCAAGTGAAATGACAAGCAGTGGCAGCCAGTTGCTCGTTTTTTTTTTTCTTCTTCTGTGTGTGTGTGTAACGTACCCGCAGCTCCTGCGATCTCACACCCACCCCTCACACCCAGTCGTCCTCCTCCAGCCCCCCACCTCATCCCCACCCCATCCCTAAAAGAAAGAGAAGGAGTGTCGAACCAAAACAAACAATCGCCCATCTGCTTATTGGAGAGGCTGTGAAGCAGCTAATGGTGCTGTGAAGTCTTCCTCGCCCGCTCCTGCTGGGGGCGAGGAAGAAAGCGGGACTTGTAATGGATATGATGCAAGGAACAACGCCGGTGGAACGTGTGCGGGCTAGCATCCAGCGCTCTTCAGCGCAGGCAGCTGTAGAGCATTTACATTGTGCTTTACCTCTCAGGCATTTAGCAGATGCTTTTATCCATGCTGACTCAAGAGTAGGTAAGTGCAATAATAAACATCAACAACACAGCAGCGGCAAACATCAGCTCCTGCGCTGCCAACATGATGGGAATACCGATGGCGATGAGGTACAAGGCGTGTTCACGCGATGTTCTTGTGATCACACAAAAGGCATAGGGATGAGAATTAACCACACCACCCTAGCATCCCAATTCTGGGCATGTCATAATAGGTGAACTTTGGGAATAGCATGTCTACAAGCTCACAACACGTCACGTTCCCATGCATTGAGAGCTTGTAGATCGGCTATTTTCAGCAAAGACATTTGGTGTAGAGGGGGGGGGGGGGGGGGGGGGACGACCAAGTATAGCCCCCTGTGGGACTTTGGTAAATAAATGATATAGGTTTTAAGTGAGGTCCTGCAAAGACCTCATGTAAAAGTAATGGTGTTATGCCGGAGAAATCCGCAACAGGGACCAAAATAATGGGTAGAAGGAATTACTAAACACAAGAAACTAATGGTGGATGATAGATTAGATTAGAAGCAAATAGTCCCTTGAAAAGAGTTATGTTAAACATAATAAAGCTCTTTTTCCAACAGCAAATGTGCAATCTTCTGTCTGAATGTTGTTGAATGTGTAAGATAAAGTGCCCAGTAAGGTTATAACTATAAGAGTACAGGAGGAACGTTTTAGCTTTTTTTTCTTTCTCGTGCCTTCTGTTGTTTCTGTGATACAGGGCCTCTTTACACACGGACAGGATTTAAGACAGCTGCTGAAATTCCTCAACGATGAACGCGGGCTCGGGCGCGCACACGCACACACACACACACACACACACACACACACACACACACACAGCATCTTTTGCGTGCCTGTTTTTAAGCGCAGAGCCAGGAAATGGGAATCCCTCGTAAGTTTTCCTTCCGTTGTTGCTCTTCTCACAAGGCCCGGAGGCCCCAGGATGAGGTGGGAAATCGCTCCACCATTTGTCTCTCTCAAAAGACAAATTCCTCCCCCTCTCTCGCACTCTCTCTCTCTCTCTCTCTCCCCCTTTCCCTCAAACAACCTCACACTCCTGCTTCTTCAAAATGCTTCTCAACCCTCTGTTGTGGACTATACCCGTTCTTCACTTTCTCAGAAAGGCCACCCAAAAATCTGTGAATTTGTAAATCTATCATTTGAAGAGTGGGCACCCCAACCCGTTTAATCCCTTCTCCGGGGCAAACATTCTTCACCTCCAGTCCTGGAAGAACACACTTTCTGCAGGCTACACTAGGCTCAGCTGTGGCACCGTGATAACAGTTCCTATCACACAATATATTACTTTAAAAAAAGACCGCTAAACACTTAAGCCCAGTGACTGTAAAATGAGCTGGCAGCTACACGCACGCAGGGTAGTAAGATGGTGCCAGTAATAACGGGGGTTTGGCTCTCCATCTCACTGCGTTTCACAGGAATGCTCAGCCAAGAGCCTGTTGAAGAAGGGGGCGTAGGAGGAGGAGGGGTCTCAGTTGGCTCCGATACTAAAATAATTTCCTCGGGTCCAGTACGACAGCTATACACAAGTGGCTCTCCAGCTAAAAGCATTGACCTCACAGGTTTCCAAGCATCGCAAATGTCAGCAGCAGTCATTGTTGCAGCGTGAGGCTCCGGCTCTGCCTTTTAAAATGCTTAAAAGCCATGGCCAGTTAATTTTCAGCCATCTAGGAGTAATTGCTGGAATGACATTCTCTCTCGTGTCCTTTCACTTAGCGGGAAAACCACACTCGTACTCGGAATGGCTGAAAATGGCGTTGCTTGGTTGGTTGAAGAAAATCATTCCCCCCACATTTTTTTTCTTTTCTTTTCTATCATATGGAAAGCCATTTGTGACAAAATACAACATTATGAAATCATTATTTGAATTGATACAGAAATATATAGAAATTAACCAATACATTTAAAAAAAAAAAACATTCATTTATTTCACATTTATATATTAACAGCGTGCTGTGGCTTTGATCCTTGGATAGCATATTACTGGTAGTGTGTACTTTTCACTGTCCTGAAATCTAAGCTTATTTTACACTTTCACTCATTGTAAGGCATTTAGTCAAAGAGCTTCTACTAAATTCCCCATCACCCCCACCCCCCTTCATTAAAAGACAAAGAATAAATGCACAAACAGCACAAGACACAATGACAAGAATTGGTGGAGAACTGGAGGAAAAAATAAGATGAATTCCCTTCTGTTTTCACTCTACACTCATCTTCCCCCAATATAGGGATGCTAGGGTTCAAGTGGCTAATCACATAAAACCCATTGAAACATTTTCAAAAATACCCACCTTGTTGAGCTTATAGATCTGCTATTTTTTAAAAGCCTTTGAAAAATGTTCAGCTCTAATGACATGCCCAAAGTAGGAACGCTGGGGTGAAAGTGGTTAATCAACCTGTTTAGTTTTGTGCTGCTGTCTGTCTGTCTGTCTGTCCGTGTGATGGATGTGTGTGTCTGAGCAGCCTTAACAGAGACAGGGTCACTCCCAGAGTGTGCCAGAGGACTGGAGATGCTAACAGGTCTTCTGACAGACCCTCTGGTTCCTGCTCCCCGACGACCACCCAATTCATCACCTTCTAAACAAGACCTTAGTGCTCGGAACACAGCACACTGGCAGGCTGCTGCTAAGATACAAAGACGACGTGTGCTTGTGTGTGTGTGGACATGCACACACACTTGCAAGAGCAAGTGTCAGGACCAGGGGGGTACAAATATATAGCTCCAATGCCGAGGACTTTCATATTTTCCCTCGAGCAAAATAATATATATCATAATATTTTAGAATAAAAATATAATTAACAAGAATTTTCTTTCTTGTCCTTTTTTGTGTGAGATATGATATGCGGTATAGTGCATGCATAGCTTATAATGCATAATAATGGGTTGTGTAGTGGATAATAATATCATACATGGATCCATACAGATCTATATAATGACACGCTTATTGATGGGTGGGGGATTGTTTTGTTTTTGTCTTATGCATTTAAATCTGGAATTTCAAATTTTTGGCTTGTTTACCGTTGACTTACATTCATTGCAAATGCTTTTTGCCAAACAAAATGATATGTACGTAGGATAGGCATATATAAGCTTAACTCATTGAGTGCCACAATCCGTCAAATCCGTCACGTGGCCCGACACCCAGAGCGCCACAATCCGTCAAATCCGTCATAAAAAAATTAAAAAAGAAAAAAAAAAATTTAAAAATATATATATATTTTTTTTTTTGGGGAAAAACATGTTCAGAACCCAAGATATGATTTGAAGATTTGCTGCTCCATCCACTCCTTGTTTAACCTATAACTTAAAAAGGCTGTATCTCGCTTCCTAAGCACTTTTTTTTTACAATGAATTTTGGCTGTGGCACTCAGAGCCAAAATTCCATAAACATGAATAAATAAGCTTGGCACTGAATGAGTTAATAGGGCCAGACTGCCATGGCGGATAATGGTTGCAAGGACTTGCAAGTAGTTGCATTGGTGTGGACTGGCCTTTAGCTTCAGCCTATACGTTTTCGATCACCTTTAACTATGTTACAGTTTGTTTATGTTGATTTATGTATATGATGTTATGGATAGTGGTGAAGATGATCAAAATAAACTAACTAAAGGACAAAGGTAGCGGGACCATTTAAAAAATGTTTTACCAAGATTAACACATTTAATGTGGCGGACACAAATAGCCAACAACCACTGTAGATGAGGCCTGTGAAAGCATGTATGACAGCCACTGATAATGAATTCAAACCTGCTCTCATTGATAAGGCATAGCCCTAGATTTGCACTGACATACACGTGTTGATCAAAAAGGACACGTATACAGATGTGTACACTCACACGTGCATGTACTCACTCACACACAAACAAAAACACAATCTCTCCCACACACACACACACACACACACACACAAACACACACACACCACATCATTGCTGCATCTACCATAATCAATGCTACTAGCCATGTCTCTGCTAGATTAAATATATGGTCCTATATTTTTAGATTTCATGACTGGTGTGCTTTCTGTTGCTGCTTGAATGAAATAATATTGGCTACTTGAAATGGTCAAAATGTCCTCCCTGGGTTTAATGTTTAATCTTATCTTACTATGACACACATACTGTATGACACACACACACACACACACACACATGCAGATACACATGAACCGTCACGTACTGTATCAAAGCCACACACCGGCCTAGTACACGTTCCCACAAACAATCGTTCTTCATAGTCTAACAAAATATAATTAAGTAGGTGCGCCCACCCACAACACCATCTTAATCACAACCTGACAAAATATAACAAAGTAAGTAGCACTGTAAAAACATAAAATAACACTGGGATTCACCTCCACAAGTTATTACCTCAGACATTCATCTTCAAACATGCCCCACATATGTCTGATGAATGTCTTCGTGCATTAGCTGTCCCACATATGTGGGGCATGTTTGAAGGGGTGTGTGTGTGTGTGTGTGTGTGTGTGTGTGTGTGTGTGTGTGTGTGTGTGTGTGTGTGTGTGTGTGTGTGTGTGTGTGTGTGTGTGTGTGTGTGTGTGTGTGTGTGTGTGTGTTTTCACATGTACAGTACGTGTGCATGCGTTCTTACATGAGTGTGTGCATGTGTCTTCAAAGAGGGAGAGAAAGAATGTGCACATCTTATTATGAAGGCTAGGTCGGCAAAGCCAAGCTGGCTGTTTGCCAACTAAATGAGTTAAATCACAAACTGATCCTCTGAGCGCCAAGGGATCAGATCCTATGAGCACCATGGGACCAGATCCGATGAGAACCATGCGTTCACATCGTCTTTAGCACCACACGTTCAGATCCTCTGACCACCATGCGACCAGATCCTATGAGCACAGCAACATGGGATCAGATTGTCTGACCACCACCATGGGATCACATCCTCTGAGCAGCACCATGGGATGAGAGCATCCAGGGCAGGAAGGGAGGGTGTTGTTAGCCAGAGATTTCTCAGCCATCAGGGAGTTAACATGAGCACAAGTGTGGTAAGCCAACGGTTTCGTAAGATGAAGGATTACAATAGTAACACGTCTGAGTTTGGTCTAGTCTTTGGTTTATGTTTGAGACACACATGGATTTCTAACCCTTTTTAGAAACAAAACTTGAACTCTGTTTCGAACAAGTGTAAAGTAGAAGTAGATTGGAGCTATAGGACTTGCAGGCCAATCGGATAGTGGAGGCTAATCAGATTTCAGGGTTTCTAAGCCATTAGCAGTGAGTGTTTTAACAGGGGAGATCACAACACAGACAAACAACAGCTAATACAGGAGTTACTGTATGCGTTTTTTTAAAATAAAATAATTAAACTATAGCTAATCCCAGCTTGTTTCTAAGATGTACAGGTCCCAGTTTTCTGTTATTCTTCTTCATTGTGAGATGCAATTTATAATCATTATTATTATTATTATTATTATTATACAATTAGGGATGCACGATTAATCAGTCATCATGACACGTCAGTATACCGATATAGACATGCAATATCGGTATCGAACCGAAAATAATATATTGGCTTTAGCCATGATTTTGAATATGAAGCTCAAAAAGCCTTTTGTGATAATGAAGGCTGCAGATTCAATTAGTGTTTTCTGGGGAAGCTTTCAAAAGGGTCAACAAGTTGGGAAAATGACAAGTAAAAATACTACATTTACATTGAACTAATACGTACAAGAGTAGGCCTACTAAATCAGGTAATAAGAATGCCCAGGGTTTTTTTTTAAGTCTGCATATGATGTCACATCACTAGTGTACACCAGGTATAAAGGAGTGGGTGGAATTATTTTGTGCAAGCTTCCCACAACTGCAGTTACATGGTTAAAGGTACTAAATGAAGAATAAAAATAAGAGTTAAGAACATGTGCATGAAGGGATACACATACAAAAAAAAGGAAAAAAAGGAGAAACTATGTCATTGTACATGTGGGTAAAATTCTATGAATTGCTACATGTAATAATTGGATTAGTTTCCTGGTAGGTTACTTGGTTTGGTTTGAGCTGAGTAAAAAAAAATGTTTTAGTTTCACTAGGAGATTTGTTTTAAGGTTCCTGTGAGTCATGGATGTATTAATATTACTGTTGTACTGATTTGTACTGTTTGTTTTTGCAGTGATGTGAAATTTTTAATCTGCCCCTTGGCCAGTTCCCACTTGTAAAAGAGACTCTGTCTCAATGTGTTTTACTGGTTAAATAAAGGTTAAATAAAAATAAAAATAAAAACATACAGACACACAAACAGTGACTACTGGTGTTTTGGGCCAGTTGTCCAAAAACAAACAAATAATATCAGTCATCTCGCTGTACAATGGGTTTTCAGTTGCTCTGGAGGAGCACGATAACCCATCCAGCAGGAAACGACTGTGAAGGAAGGCAAGTTGTGGTATTTGCTGCCCAACCCCCAACTGGGTGCCATCCTAAATCAGAAACCAAACTGGGGTATGAAAACAACAAGGAGGTTACCATGAGCTCTGCTCTGAATCCCACGCTATGACTGCCGTTATCAGGATTTCACGAAAAGAAACTATTAAAAAGTATAAAAATTATAATAATGGCTCACTGCTCCACATCCAACATTCATTAACTTAATTGAAGTTAATGAACGTAGGGTCATTCCCCTTGGGGATTAATGTAGTTATCTTATCTGATCTCAGTGCGAGCAGATAATGCTGGCTCATTTATAACTCTCAAAATCACAATCTGCAAAGTCTTCTTCATAGTAGACGGGAGTGATTTAGTTATTTAGATTCTTTGATTATTTATACAAACAGCTATGTCTCTGTGGACACCAAGCCTCTGGATCAAACATATGAACATCATTATTACATCATTATTTACACTTTGCTACGTCTTTCAGAACGCGGCAGGGGTGTATACGCAGTACACATGAAGACGTTAGTATTCCTTCTTTGGGGTGATCTTACCTCTTTTCTGCATGAAGGTGAAAAGGTCATCCAAGAACTCCTTCCTGTTGGGGTCGTTGTCCAGTTCATAGAGCTGAGGAACAAAACACAACAGGAAGTCAGACATCTATTTATACGTCTATACTTCAAGCAGGTTAACACAACTCCAGCCATTTTTGACACCCCAACCTTCCGAGGAGAACAACTACCAGCCCTTGTAGCCCTGCCAACTGATCATAAAAATACCTCACGTTACACCTCACGGTCAATTTGGTAGCTTGATTTATAAACGCGACAATTAAAAATGTGGATGTGGGTGTGGCGAGGTTGGCACAATAGCAAATTCCTCTATGTTCATTGAAGTCTGAGAGTGTAGAAATTAACTAAATGAGTACATTTTTACACTCTCAACGTTGACACTAAGGATTTTGATGTGTAGTTTACTAGTTGCAAATTGGTGCCCCTCTTAAAAGGGATAGTTCACCCCCAAAATGACTTCACCCCATGGAGACTTGAATTTGTGGATATTTTTTAGTTTTTGTCGCATTCCTAAGCCAATAATTTGATGACCGGCAGCGGTTCCAGTAGGAGACCCAAAGAGTCTCTTTTTTGTCTCCTACCGGAACCGCTGCCTACCGGTCAAATTATTGGCTTAGGAATGCGACAAAATAAAAAAAATATCCATGAATTCAAGTCTCCATGGGGTGACTACCCAATACAAAAATAGTATTTTTGGGGGTGAAATATCCTTTTAAAAAAGAATATAAATAATAATGATAATAACATAACATCTGATTAAATGATATCATGATCATCAGTCTCTTATATCAATATATATTGTATTTTGAAGTGTATCTGATGATCTGAACGAGTATCCTCTTAGACTTGTCGTTTCTCTTTCTTTACCAGACCCTTGGCCGCTGGTTCAGTGTGGACTCAATTCCAATGTGCTCCAGTCAGACACTCACCTTAGCGAAGTCTCTGGAGGCCTCTCCTCTCCCTCTGTTGCTGTCAGCCTCGTCCGCCCAGCTTGCATTCCCATTCTACAGCAAAAGAGACACATGGAACACAGTCAAAAACCTGGTTGTCTTAGAGAACTGGCCTTGAGTTACAACTGTACTTTTCCGGTCAACACCGCTCTTCGCCAAGAATAGCCGATCCACAAGCTCACAGATTGTGAGCTTGTAGATCTGCGACTGTTGGCTAATGCTAAATAATAAACCATAAGCCAATAGGTAAATGTTTTGTACATTCATTTTGTAAAATTATGCTCTGAATATCTCTCCGAATTGGAACATGGGAATCAACAAGAATTGCATGTGATGTAGTACAGAAGTGGCTGAGGGGTAGAGTGGCCGGGTAGAGTGAACTGGAAAACCGCAAGGTTCCCAGTTCGATCCCGGGCTGGGGCGCTCCCCTAGAGTTAGTGTTGAAGTGTCCTTGAGCAAGACGCTGAACCCCTAATTGCTCCCGATGAGCAGGTTGGTGCCTTGCATGGTTTCCTCCGCCATCGGTGTATGAATGTGTGTGTGAATGGGTTAATGGCACAATCAATGTAAAGCGCTTCAGATAGAAGCGCTATATAAATGCACCATTTACCATTTACAGAAGCCTCTGTATGAACAACACGGACTCACACTCCAATGCTGCAGTTTTTTCCAGAGGTTGGATTAGTTATTGTGCCCCTGAGCTTGTGCGTTCCCTAACCCCTCCCCCCTTTTCCTCCTCAAACATCTCCATTTGGCCCTAAAACCATCTGCATCTGGGCCTGCCCTGCTCTGCCCCCTCCCCTCACCTCACCTCCCCGGCCTGCCCCTCCCCCCCCCCCCCCGGCCCCCCCGTGTCTTCCGATCCCAGCTGGATACAAGGGCCCCCCATCCTTCATCTCCAACACAGCTGCAATGGGCGGCCAAGTTCACGGGGTGTGTAGCTGACTGTCAGAGAGGTGAGGAGGGGGGAAAGCAGGGGGGGTTGGTCACTACTAGCCCCTCACACAGAAAGGGTTGATCAGAGGCGTGTGTGTGTGTGTGTGTGTGTGTGTGTGTGTGTGTGTGTGTGTGTGTGTGTGTGTGTGTGTGTGTGTGTGTGTGTGTGTGTGTGTGTGTGTGTGTGTGTGAGTGTATGTGTGTATGTGTGTGTGTGTGTGTGTGTGTGTGTGTTGCATCAGTTATACTTAGTTGCGTGTTAGTGTTGTGCTCAGTAAAAAGCAGATATACAAGCTCACAACACGTCACATTTGTGATGCGTTGCAAGCTTGTATATCTGCTATTTACGCCATGCAACACCGGCATGCAACTAAGTATAAATCAGGCTTTTAGTGCTGTGCGTGCACGTGTTTGTGTACACAAGAAACAACCGTGTGTGTGTGTGTGTGTGTGTGTGTGTGTGTGTGTGTGTGTGTGTGTGTGTGTGTGTGTGTGTGTGTGTGTGTGTGTGTGTGTGCAGTGGGTGGGGGTCAGCGGCCCCACAGGACGGGAAGCCGGCAGGGAAAATAGGGGCAGAAAAAGGCAGAAAGGGGGTGCCGGTGCACGGTATGTGCAGAGCAGGAATTTTCCCCTTAAAGACAAAACCTATAAAAGCATCAGGAATCAAAACAAGATCCGCTCGGAGAAGAAGAGGGGATGTTAATAGCCACGGCCTCAGGATCTCCTTTCACCAGAAGGAGCCCATTGGTCAGTTTAAGGCGACCGACAGGCACTGAAACGAGAGCCCAGGAGGGCAAAGGTTGCCAAGGCCCCTGAGAGCAAGTCATTCTCACCCTCTCACTCTCTCCTACTTGTAAGGGGTTGTCAGCGTTCACGCTTCCTCAAACAAATCGTCATCAGCCCAGTGACAGGCCCAAGTGCTTGTGGTCTGGCTACTGCTGCTGGCCATGTTCCAGGTGGTAAACAACATGCAGGGCTAGGGGCTGCAACGGGGCATGTTCCAGGTGGTAAACAACATGCAGGGCTAGGGGCTGCAAAGGGGCATGTTCCAGGTGGTAAACAACATGCAGGGCTAGGGGCTGCAAAGGGGCATGTTCCAGGTGGTAAACAACATGCAGGGCTAGGGCTGCAAAGGGGCATGTTCCAGGTGGTAAACAACATGCAGGGCTAGGGGCTGCAAAGGGGCATGTTCCAGGTGGTAAACAACATGCAGGGCTAGGGGCTGCAACGGGGCATGATCCAGGTGGTTAACAACATACTGGGCTAGGGCTGAAAAAGGTAATCCAACTAAACAATTTAAATGATGATAGCAAATATGAATAATGAAATATATTGTTTTATATTTATTAATATAAATAAAAATGTTCATGTTGAATCGTTGAGAAAAAACAAAATTGCTATAAAAAAATGTTTTTGTATTTCTTTTTTGCTGGTGAAAGTTACAGAAGTGCAGCTCATGTGGTGTGATATGAAATGTAAGTGCATCATATAAACACAGTAATCAGTGTTTAGTAAACATCATTCAGTGTCTTCCATCCTGTGTTCAAGGGCTTCTGGAGAAACTAAAGATTGGCTATTTGTACATAGACAACATATCTGAAAACCTTTCCCTACAATGACATGCCCAAATGAAGGACGGCAGGTTGAAAGTGTCCAAAAATCCGAACACGTCGGCTGCTAAAATTGCAGAAACCGATCTCTTCAAAAAGTCAAATGGCCGATATATCAGGCAGACCGATTTATAGAGGTCTGGCTCTACATACTAGTATGTTTAAATTCAAATCATGACCCGACATCTTCTCTCCCAATGCACTCTGTCCTATCTTGCTCACCTGTACTGTGACATAAAAATCTGACGAATACCATAAAAACCCTTCAAAGCATCCTTTAGGTCCACCCCCCCTCCCCCCAACTCACTCCTTATCAAAACGCATTTATGTGTCAATTTCCTGCGTGACAGAGATTAGCACAGGATCAGCATGGCAGGGTAAATCTATATGTTAGCCCATCTAGACATACTGTATATAGTAAACCTGAGTGACCTTTGAGCTCTATCTGGTTGCTTTTGTTAACCTTCAACCATTATAAATGATTATATAGGCAAGATAATTCAGATTATAGCCACGTACAATCTAACATGCTTGCTCTTGCATAAAAAAACATTGCAATCTGCACAATTTTAAAGATCCTAGATGTTCTTGTATTCCATGACCTAGAGGTGATTGCTGAGTAATCGTATTGACAGTAACCAAATAGACAAGTTTCCCGCGGCCACGCCCCCGGCTTCCTCTCTCGGGTGCCGATGGACATACCGCACGATGTGTGCATACTTCGTGGAATTGATGGAAAATCTGAACGGCTCAGGAAAATACCAACAGCTCCACGGCAACAGAGTTGTCAGTGTACTAACCTAAAAACACAACAACAAACAAGTCTCTATCATACGTTGTTGGCAGGTCAATATAATACTGCAGATAGACCAACAGTGTTATACACCACATTCATCCCTCATAGCTAAAGCTGCTGTGTGTTTTTGCTGGCTACTGGAAACACTCAATAATATGCACGTGTGTGTGTGTGTGTGTGTGTGTGTGTGTGTGTGTGTGTGTGTGTGTGTGTGTGTGTGTGTGTGTGTGTGTGTGTGTGTGTGTGTGTGTGTGTGTGTGTGTGCACAAGCAAAGGAGATACAAAGGCAGGCAGGCAGGCCAAGAAACAAAAGGCGAAAGATGTAGACAAAAGGTAGTGTGAGCAAGAGAGGCAAATGAACTAAGCAATTCTCATGTGAAGAGTCTTCTTTCAGGCATTTTGACTGATGCAAGTGACAATAACATTTGAGTGTAAATTCCTTGATTGGCTAAATTGCTGTAAGTGCATTGATGGAACATTATGACTGCCGTTATTGGGACACACACACGCGCGCGTGCGCACACGCACACACTCCCTAAGGGCTCCCATTCAGGGCTACTGCATTGTGGGAGAGCAGAGGTCAAGGTGTTCCTTGCATCTCCAGAGAACAAAGGCCTGGTCTCCAGACTGTCTCAGCCCAGGTCAACCTCTGAACCACCTCCTCCACCAGCAGCTCCTGTCTAGTGACTGTCTACTCTCGATGGCTTTACATTACATTGTACATTCACCGGTTGTCCCTTCATATCACTCCTTTTGCTTTTAGGTGATATGTTTAATTCCTCATTTTCCTATTTTTCCATTTTTTATCACTTTGCCTGTTTTTCGTTTGTTTCTTAATTAATTGTTGCGACAATAACCACACTGAACTAAGACGTGCAGTGCATGGGTAGGGATGTTTACTGTCCAATTGTATTACTTTTATACGTCAAACATGTCACCTTAAATTTGCAGGACATTATCTCTGACCACTAAGCCACAGGGACTTAGGAGGCTAAAGAGTGGTTGAGGGTGTGAGGCAGACCATCAATCCGTGGCTGGTCATAACGCCAATTAGCTCAATTGCGGCTCAAAGCAAAACTAGCCGCCTTCTCGACTCAGCCCCTATAAAAAAGGGACACACAGCACAAAGAATGGACATCGAAACGTTGAGGCTGTAACCGTGGGCAGACATGTTGGCTCTTGAATGGAGACGGTGGTCAGTGGAAGAATGTTAACACTATGTTGCCTTTTGACGAGTCAAAGTGGATCCCCGTCATTTGGGGACCATTCATTACGATCAGAGCCCTCCGCCCCGTCATCACATGCAGAGCACTCCACCCACACATCTAAAGGGGGACTGCAATAGCACCAGCTTTTAAAGTTCCCACACCCTGCCTAGATACATGACAGGCTGCAGCAGGAAGCAAGGCTAGTACCTTATAAATTATAATTCAACCTAGCTGCTGCAAATAGTCTATGTGTCGTTCTAATTGTCGTCAGTAACGCAGTAGAGGTTTAGGTTTTGGTCAACCCATATAAGCCATATTGAAATCTCAGTAGTAACCGAGTACCTTTTCACAACGAAACATCCAAGATGCATTTTATATGTACGTATGAGGCGCATACTATGTCCATGTGTGTAGGCAGTTTCCCTGTCTCTCTCTCTCTCCAGGCTAATGCTGTTAGCAGGTTTACTGGCCAGGCGGTGGGCGGGATAATCACATTATGGCCATACTGCCCATGCACCAAATAAGGAATGAGAATAAAGTACTTGATCAGTGGCTGTGGGTCATTAGGAACTAAGAGAGCATAAAAGAGGATTGGCTGTTTGTGTGTGTGTATGTGTATGTCTATATATATATATATATATATATACACATATGTATATATCACATTTTATTTGTTTATCTTCTATCATTGTAATAATATTGTGGTATATATTGTGAATCGGGATACAAAATTGTTGTCTAAATTAACACTACAAAGCAATTACTAAGTCACAGTTCTGAAACGCCTTAAAATTCCAGCTGAACGTGATGAGAAGACAGACTGTTATCTATGGGAGTGGTTTTCAAAGTAAGGTTTACAGCCTCCCTGCGGGTCTCTCAACGCTACGACCTGCTGTAATGTCCTCATATCGTGTGAATGTATTGCACATCATCTGCTTTTTAACTAAGATTTACCACAGATAAGCCAATTTTATGATATATTTACATATATCTAGAAAACAAAACTACATTCTAGCATAAAGTGAACATGGGGAGAAGCATGAGCTAATTTCACATGTCGGGCCTTGGAATAACAATATTAACAACCCATGCTGCTTTTAATCACACATTAACTTAAGCATAGATTAACCTGGGGGGAAGATCATGTAGATTAGACATGTATGCAAAAGGCCTGTTGACTCAGTCGCTCAAAATGTAAAGATCATACATTCTTTAATCAAACAGAAATGCGGTTTCAATGTTAATTCTGTCAAACATGTGATTTGCGGTTCACCGCAGGCAAACACACACAGATGAAACTGTGTAATCTGGTCTAAAATAGCAGTAGTAGTGATAATAAATAGCAAACTCAGTGCTTTCTTTTAAATCACTTCTCGAAACCTACTTTGACGGGAAGGCTATTTTTCTATAGTATATGTTGTTTGTCAAGTTTCTATTCCTCTTACATACGAGAACAAAAGACTTATGAATAACTCGTATACACTTAGGATAAAAACAACAATAACATCATTAAAACATAGAATATAAGCCCTGATGAAGCAGACTGTACTGTGAACACATAAAGTGTATTACAAAACATAAAAGGGCTTATATAAATGCATAGAAATGTACACTTTGCATGAAGACAAAAGGAAGTCAAATGGGACAACAAAGAGACCAACACGACAAGAGTTGTGTGATGACAACTGCAGTTGTGTTGCTCTACACATCCCTGCTCAGTCTTCCATTTCAAACAAGTTTACATTCTTTACATAACCCTCCCTCCTGCGTTTCAACAAAACACTTTAAGACAGGCTCCATCCTACCTGAATGTCTCTATGCATACCTGAGGGGCAATTCATCGTGGCCATTAAATGTTTGTTTGGGAGGGAGGCCTCCATTTTGGTAAGGCAGGCTGGGCGAGTTGCAACAGGAAAGGGTTAATGGCCGCCACTGTAGAGGGTTGTGGATTGGGGTGGGGGGGGGGGGGGGGGGATTGATTGCTCAGGATGTTGACAGCACTTCTCCCAATTTGATAGCAGAGTGGTTATTACATGAAGAGGCTGGGTCTTAATAAAAAAAACATCATGTAATTTAGGCCTCTGTCTTTCCTGTGGGGGTTTGTGCATTGAGGGGGAGGGGGGGGGGGGGGGCAGGCACAACAAGAAGTGGAAGTACAGTAGCTTCCTGGATAATGATCATAGCGTAAGATTTTTATCTAACACCATAAAAAATGCACAGTGGGGAGGGAAAACTGGCTTCATGTACATTTGTATAATAAAGCAGGCCAACCTACGGCACACACAGTGGAGATCAGCGTTCCATGCTACTTGAAGTAGGTCATTGTCGTGCTGAAGATAAAACTGGCTACATAACGCGGCTGGTGGGACGGCCCCGTGTTGGACCATCTGAAACGTGGCACAGGGCTGGCCAACAGTTGTTTGCAGACTGGCAGTGTGTGATCCCATGTATGTACTAGAGGGGGCTAATGAAAAACAGGCACGTGTCCCTGCCACATTAGAGCAACGTCAGCCACTGAGCTACCCTACCCCACCCCCCTGTAACCCTGTCTGTCAGTCTGTCTGTCTGTCTGTCCACTGCTACTGTCACAGTCACAGCTATGGCCGGGCAATTAACCGAAAATGCATCGAAACCAACATTTAGAACCAATAACCGACTTAATCTTACTCAAATCTTGAGGTATGTTTTTATATACAGTGTATATTTTAATTTCATATATGTCAACGAATTCATACGAAAAAGTTGTAATCGTTTTTTTATAGTCGACTACGTGAATCAGTTAGTCTGATTAAACGCTTACGCCCTATATTATACTGTCGCACAATGTTGCTGTGAAGAAAATTGCGAAATAGCCGATCGAGCTTGTAGATCAGCTATTTTCACTATTTAAAAAAAGAGAAGAAGAAGAATTTGTGCTTATTTTGACACTTGTGTTTGTTTTTAACCTGTGCAGCACTTTGGTCAATCTCGGCTGTTTTAAAAGTGCATTATAAATAAAGTTTGATTTAAATTTGATTTGAATGATTCCTTAATTGTAATCAAGGCAAAAGTTTGAAATCATTGCGATATTGATTTGAAGTCATACCGCCCAGCCTTTTTTGTCACAGTCACAGCTCCCTCTGTCTTTCACCTCTGCTTCTTCTCCACAGCCTGCCACAAATCCAGTAGTACCCCAGAGGGACAGGAGGGCCATTGAACAGGGGGGGGGGGGCAATCAATAGCCCTGGATTTGCAAACACGGGGAAGTCCCCCAGCCCCCTCCGGACGCAATCTCACAGCACATGTCAATACTCATCACCCTCAGCCATCAGCCGGCTGCGCAAACTGAGAAGAGAGCAGGAGCGGTACGCTCCCAATGGTAGCGTGACCTTACCCCTTAACCTCCACAAGACACCCTAAACTTTGACTAACACCACTGGAGAATATTTCCTGGGGGGATTCCTGATCAAAAACTAAAAACATCAGTCAACTTCGTCTGCTATAGAAAAAGATCACAGGGAGCCCCACCCATTTTTACCGTGTGTGTGTGTGTGTGTGTGTGTGTGTGTGTGTGTGTGTGTGCGCCAATGTGTGTTTTTGTGTGTGTGTCTGTAGTGCACACACAAACAAAGTCATACATATCTGAACGAAACCCCAGGCAGTCAATCGCTAGTAAATAAATGTCACCGAGCGCTCATTCAGCTTGGCCACAATAGACGAAAGGAGGGACGGGACACTTTAGCCAAAATACACCAACATTCCTATGTTTACACCAGTAACAGGAGCCCACAATAACAACCCGAAGGTCCTCTTTTCACAGCACAGTCACTGGCTAATCTTTTTAGCTAAATTACTGGCTGTCAAAACAGCTCAGCCCGAGAAATCTTTTAAATACAGGACAGCGATGGTAATTTAATCACAATCAGGGAACGCCATGGGCCTTACGGCTGAAACTTTGGACTAGCGCCAGTGGTAGTGATAAATGATGAGTAGCCAGTGAGTAGGCTGCGCGTTTCCTTTCATTAGCACTTGTACAGTACACACAGGAGTGAACAAGACATTACAGGCTATTCAAAATGTACTGTCCACTCCTCTGAAGCACACAGCGAAAGTGATTCAGAATATTATTTGCGAGTATTTTCACATACAAGACAAAAAGTAAAGTTATAAAAAACTATAAAATATAAGAGCAATGGATTAAAAAAGTTAATGATACGAAATAAATTGGAATATAAGGGGTATAGGGTCAGATCTAGTGTGAGCAGTCAATTGCACAGACCTTGGAAGAGAATGGCAGTAATATTGTACAGGTTATGCTGAACGTATTGCACATATTAGTTATTGTACATATAGACTTTGCACTTGGTAGGTGCAGAAGTGCAAACAGCAAGAACATGGAGTGATGTGTCATTGGATACCAGCGCTTACAGAGTAACAGTCCAATGTTATAATGGAGTGTTGTGTAGTGTAACCGACCACACGCAGGAAGAAGCTGCTACTCTGTCTTCTCTTTACAGTAGTGAATATATACATATACATATTGTCAATCCCTTCTTGCTTTGCATAACACCATTTTGTGATAAAAATGTATCGTGTAAGTGTCCTCCGTCATAAACTGGGATCAATTCACCTTTGCAGAGCTGCATATCCGGTACCACTTAATCCCCCTCTAGAATTGGTAAAACGCGCCTGTAAAGAACGTACTTGATTGTCTTTTTTCCCTCTCTACAAAATCTCTTTGCCAATAATAGCCGATTTACAAGCTCACAACGCGTCGCATTGTGAGCTTGTACATCTGCTATTGTTGGCAAACGTTCCGCCCCAGAATATGAATGCTGGGTTCAAGTGGTTAACAAAAGTGGCCTTTTAAGAGTTTTAAGCCTATTTTGATTATCGTAAATGGCCATTATTTTGGTCACAATAATCGTGACATGAAAGTCTCATCCCTAATTGACAGTAGTCTTTCCCCCTGGTGCTGTTGAACTATGGTGGCCTGCCACACTCCAACCACGGGGATCTTTTTGTCGGCCTGCCAAGTCCCCTTTGTTTCCATCCCTGGCACCGAAAGTGAACCAGCTTCTCTCTCAGCACGCCTATTGCCTATGAAAACAAGGGTCAGAGGGGGCTGCAATCTTTAATCCAAATCAAATAATTGGGGACTTTATCCCACCGCGGGGCTTATGGAATCATTTATATGGAGCTTCCTGCTCAAGGGGGTTGTTGCAGGATGGATGGGTGGGGGGGGGGGGGGGGGGGGGTGCGTAGTAGTAGAGCGGATAGGGCCCTCCCTTTATCCACTGACTACTGTAAGGGATCTCATGGCGGAGCCAGGCCATACGCTAGCACTGAGCACAAGAGCTCTTGCTAATCGTGATTCCATACGCTCAGAGGGGAAGGGGAGTAAATCTCACTGGCACTCTAAACATATGGTGGAATTCCTCTGCTCGCAAACACATCCAGCGCCGATTCTCTGCTCTTATTAGAGTTACTACGGAGCATAAAACACGGCTCGTATATCACATAAGAACAGGACATCACACACGGCCGCTGACTACTACCACTTGTGTTGGCTTTCTGAATGTCCACTCGTATTGGGAGGTAGATTTCTTGCTCTTGGGGGAGTAGACGAAGTGGCAGGGACATAAGACATCCAGGGGCCCTGCAGCGTGTCTCTACCTGCCCTATCTTCAGCCATGCTGCACCTCTAAACAGGCCCTGTGAAAGGCAGGCAGGCCCTGGGGCAAGACCACCCCTCCCTCCATTAATCACACCAATTACAGAGCCGAGAGTGAGAGGAGAATAAAAAGAAAAGAGTAGAGAGAGAAGAGAAGAAGAAATGCAAACAGTGGAAAGGAAAACAGAAAGATAAGCAAGCAGATGGGGGGAGTGCAACTTGCACACTGACCGACCAACTAACTTTTTCTCCTCGTCTTATTCCAAATTCCCAGAGAGGGAGACAACACACTGTAACCAACAACAAAAGGCCAGAGAGGCTACACAAAAGAGCTAGATCTGCATCTGTAGCTCCTGGGTAAACACGTCTGTTGGCGACTAGTAGGTCTGGTTTGCCAAATAAACTGGCTGCATTTGTTCAGCTCCGGCCCTTTCACCAAGACACCACATTCCACAGGCAGAGGCCCCATCCCCCCATACACTAACTGACTGGCTGGCCCCCTTTCGATGCCTCACGCAAATTCAACGTTTATAGGGCTGGCGTGGCCAGAAGTTCACACTCATTGGTTCAAAGAGCCTTTCACAGGCAGAGCAAACATTTTAGTGGATCACATCTGGGCCACTACATACAGTACCCCACAAGTTAACCCTTTTCTGGAAAATGTTTCAGGAGCATGGGAAGCCAGCCCTGAAAAAAGGCTGGCTTTTCCAGAACCCAAAGTATGCTCAGAAATGCATGGGGCCCCTGTCCCAAACCTCCCACCCCTCCCACTTAGATATAATTTGATTTGAAGCTATTAGTTTTGTTCCATCAAGTGTACAGTGACTAATCTGAGTCTCAAATATGTGGAGGGCTGAGCGCAGACAGAACCTTGGCTGGAAAAAAAACGTCAGACAGGAACGCTTCTCCGGGAGCAAAATAAACTACTCACATTGTACGCATTTGTGCAATAAATCTCCCCCAAAAAACACAAATTAAGTCTGCTTGGCGCCAAAGTAGCGCCATTCTATTCAGGTCAAAGGGAGCTATTTAGCCCCGTTCTCCTGGGTTAAAAGCACCGGCTAAAAATACCTTGCATATCTCACATCTTTCAAAGAGCAAGTATCCACTCCACCCCCCCAAGCTAATGGCAGTGAGAGACATGGCACAGGCGCGATAGGCCTTTATACGCACGGTCTCATTCTCACAGCCAAGGGGAACTTGATACATTCACAGATCAACAAAAGCCCTTCGCTATTAAGATACATCACGTCTAATTACATATGAGATGACAAGAGGTCACAACGCCTGCAGTCAGATGAGAGAAGGACCTCTTTGTCTCCGCCTGCGTTAAAAACCCAGTCTCCTTATTCTGGAGGTTTTGCTTTCCTCCATCACAGCAGTAAGTGTTATGACTATCTCACTCAAATCTGCAGTATCAAATGTTCAAGCCATAAGCACAATTCACAGCTTTTCCGCGGGGGCCTAATCGATAGAGACTGATTTCTCCATTCTCATGGGGGGGCAGGAGTATCCGTTTCCTCTTGGCTAGCGTTAAGTGTGCGGGGCCATTCTACCTCTGACAGGTCAGCACCCCCCAGGGACCCCACGGCCGGGGCTGGTGTTCCCAGTGTGGGTGTTGGGCTGCGGCCCCTGCCTCTCACTCACTCACTCACTCCTGGATGAGACCGGCTCCCGTCACGCATCTGGAGCACGTCTCCAGAGGCTAACGAGGGGAGGGGAGTGCCGACTGTCCCTACAGCTCTATACACATTCATCTATGACAGTGGTTCTCAACCAGTGGTCCTTGAGGGGGTTCCAGGTGGTCCCCAGCTAAATGATGGAGAGTTGGTAACCAAATGGCCCCTTATAGATCTTTAACTCTTGAGAGAGTAAAATGAAACCAAATGGACCCGTGAGGGTCCATTTGGTTTCATTTTACGCTCTCAAGAGTTAGATTATTGTTAAACATCTGCATTTACAAGAAATCACACAATTAGAGAATGTAGAAGAATTGTTATTTTGATCAACGTTTGCCTGTTATCTCTCCTATGGTACCAACATCAATACAGCATGGAATTGTAAAACAAAATCTTATCCAACGATAACAAAATATTTTTAATTTTGGGTCCGAGAGGCTAAATCTCATCAAACGGTGGTTCGTGGCTCAAATGCCGAATAAATAATGGACCTTGATATGAAAAAAGTTGCAAACCACTGATCTATGAAGTTCACATGGAGACATGCATTGGGGGAAGCCAGGGAAAAAATACAAGAACAATAATGCCAGATTTATACTTGGGTTGCACATTGTGGCACACAGCAAAAATAGTAGGGATGTGTAAAAGTGACCAAAATTAAATTCGATTACTATAACTCTATTAATAACGATTATTTGAATAGTCGACTAATGAATTTGTCATTTTAGCAAGCAGGTGCGATGTGAGACCAACTTAGCTTTGATTTCTCAGCGGACATATAAACTCAAGTCTTTTAGAGATGTCGAATAATGAACTTCACATTGAGAGGTTTTTGTTACAGAAGAAAAGCAGGATTTTAATAATAAGATAGATCTGGACAGAATCATCAAGAGGAAATTAGCTGGTTTCATCTTTACAGCAGCAACAACAGAAAATCTAAACAAAAAACATTTACCAGAAATCAAACAAAACAAAGAAAACATCAAAAGAGACTAAAGGGGAACAAATGTTGCTGTAACTATATGCTACATTATATTTGCTGTATTATATTTGCTGTAATGCAATATACTGAAATCCCCAAATCATCTTTAGGATAGGTCCTTGGTTTTCTAATCATGTTTTGGGGGCTCAGGCAAACCTGAAATGTCTGTGTTTGACCAGATGGTTAGCTAATCAAGGCTGATTCTGATGGGGGTTGGGGCCCATTCGAAATCTGCCTCTAATATTATTGACCCATGTTCCAGAAGTGTAGGCTGATTTGTATCAGCAAAGAGGCTTAGGCACAGTTATACAACATGCATATCTCAGATATAACACATACTCCTAACCATGTGTTGACGACTGATACCGGAACCCAAGATGTATTCCAGTAGATTATGTGTTCCATGTAAATGCATAATGCTTAAAAATTATATATAATCTTTTTATTTTAAACAACACATTTCAAGGTACTCAATACTCATGAGCACTAAAAATGGAGGAGTGACTGTTTCTGATAAGTACCTTACCTTCATATCTAAATGTGGTATTGTTCATTGAAGCCCCTAAGGATTAAAATAACCTATATTCATTGCAGAACTACCCTCTATGTTGTGCTGTTAATAATTCAATTTTCTTTGCCACTCTTTAATCATTTACTAACATGGCTTTTGAAATTATCGACTGCAGCTGACATGGTCCATAGTACTATTCACAATGATTGTCTATTAACCACATCAGCAAAAGATGTGCAAAGGGGCACAATCTGTTGGGCTTTTGTGATATCGTCTCATCTTTTTTCTAGTTATACGTCTGACTCTTAACAAGAACAGATTGTTTCCAATAATATGTAATATCAGATCATTTTATTAGTTCAAAGAATGCCAATATCGTAGTGATTACTTTTCAAGTACAATGTCAAGAAAACCAGCCCACATTATCCATATTATATTTTCACATTTAAATATAGCTTGGGTTTACTGGAAGATATTGTGTATATGCTGCCGACAATGATCTTTGTTTTTAGTATGTGTAGCGTTACAAACTATGTTTATCCATAGAAAGATATGGCCTTGTTGAGAGAGATATCCAGTATTGAAAACTGACCTCTGAGCTCTGTTTGGGAAATTAGGTTCTGGCAAATGTACAGTTACTACCAACACTGTCTAGGAACCCCTATATATATATATACAGTGAATGACAGGAATGTGGTGAATTGTTTTATTTGAGCCACATCATCAGGTGGATTCAAACAATGGACTTTGAATGTATTTAAATATGTTTATCACAGTCATTCTGCTGCCCTGGGGTTCATTAACCACTTGAACCCTACACATGTTTTGACCAGGGTTCCCCTCACCACTGTGTTTTTTTACTGTATACCCTCGGGTAGGTTGGCCACCTCTAGCCACCCGTAGGCTTTATTTACAAGTATGTTCCTGTCTTACCTTCGTGCTTATACCTCATGGAAGATTGCTTGACAATGACTGGGTTTTCACAATGAAGCACCTAATCTAAATCCGATCTATTCTAGCATAATACAATGTATGTGTTCTGCACCTATAATAGAATATTTGTTAAATGTTTTTCAATACAGAGTTAAAGAATTAGAGGCAAAATATTCAATACATTTGATTATTAACCTTTACTTAAGCAGGAAAGTCCCATGGAGATTAACCACTTTGAACCTGATGTCCCCATTTTGGGCCTGTCATTATAGACAAAAATCTACAAGCTTACAACACATCTCAACATGTTGTGAGATTGCAGATTGGCAATTTTCACTATTCACAGTACGACTAAATATATAGGGTTTAAGTGATTTCTAAAGAATTACATTACAAATGTTCATTGTAGAGAGGCAGAAAGTTGTTCCATCTAAAGTCAAGGTGCTATGGCTCTGACTGTTGCTTTGCTTACTAGAATCATAAGCCGACTCCACTGGCCCACTGCCTCTGGAAATAGTGATGGCTAAACGCCCGATATGTGAATGTAAATTCAGCAGAGATGACATGGCGTTTAGTCTAATGTGATGTTTCCTTGGCAGTCAGCGGGATCCCCCCCCCCCCCCCCCCCACACACACACACCCACCCCTGTGCTGCGGAGGCTCGTCCTTACAGGCACACGATTACGCTCAGCTGGAGTGTGAGGACTTGGCAGGCGAACAACCTGGCCACGTGCTACTATAAACGACATCGGATGTTGGCAGGCGGACTAGACTGAAGAGGCAGCCGCGGCGCAGGCAGGGGGAACAACTATAGCGAGTGAAGGAGGGAGAGAAAGGCTGACTGTGGTGAAAGGAAAGTCATCTACTACTTACTACACAACCTTCCGTACCTCCTTCTCTCCGCCGCGTGGCTTTGTGCCAAGACCCAGTCAGCTGCTGTGTGTTTACGCCGGGGCCCTTTGACACAGTAGTTCAGTTAGCACCTACAGGCCCCTGCCGCTAGCCCTGGACCTCAGCCAAATGTAGTAGCAGGCAGCAGCGGAGGAGGAGGAGGAAGCCAACCCAGTCTAGCACTAACAATAACCCGACACCTTCACTCCTCACCTCCTCTGCGCCTCCTTGCTCCCTGCATCCAGGTCTCGCCACTGACGATGAGAACGGGGGTGGGGGGGGACGACAAATACAACTGGGACAACTGCATTATGGAAATATCCAGGGATGGGCCGCATGTTGTTCACCGGTGTATTTCCAGTCTCCAATGTCATCACAACACTTAATTAAGCTCTATTTTAAACACCTTGTTGTACGACAGTGTCATGCTATGACAATTGCCGATCTACAAGCTCACAAGCTCAGTTGTTTGAGTTTGTAGATCAGCTATTTTCGAACATTTTGGACATGCCCAAAATCAGGATGCCAGGTTGAAAGGGGTTAAACATTTGATCTGATCCAGCATAATCAAGGACACGCATAATACAAGCCAAGGGTCTAAAAACATTAGTGCAACAACGACGTGCAAGTTCAGCCTTACAGTAGTGCAAAACTCAAGGTTGACAGTTGACACAAGCTCACATGCCGCATGTAGGGGACGGTGCAACTACAGACATCACTCTACACATACACACCACTTTCCTATATTAAAACTCCAGGTCACTGAACGCTACAGTGTCATATGAGCCTGGCTCCCTGTCCCCTGCAGCTGGCAAAGGCGTTGGTTAATGTCTTTGTCTTTTTTTTTGGAACCAACCCCCCCCCCTTCCTCCATGGACCTTCATTAAAGGGCAGGTGTTGGGATACACCGAGTGGGAGTGGTCGTAAAGGACGAATGAAACCAGCGATTGGTGTTGGTGGTGGTGGGGGGGCTTGTGGTTTCACTGCTGACTGATCAGATTACAGCAGCCATCAGTAGCTCCGTTTCCATTAGAAGCAAGGAAGTCAATCCTCCAGGGTCGATTTGGGGAAGAAGGGAAAAAGAAAAAGGGTGACAACTCGTAATGGACAGACACCATTTATATTTAAATGTGAGAACTTTTTTTTTTGTGTCCTTCAATTCAATTAGATAGGAAGGGGCGGCTCATTGTGGACAGGGAGATATGCATGAGAGATCCCAAAAAGTCATTTACATCAGAGGCTGCAGGAGCCATTTACGTTCAGAGGCGAGGCAGACACCTCTCACACAAAAGGGGGAAGGCCATGTGCTTACAATAGCCATACTTAGCCCAGGAAAATAAAATAGGCCCTTTCAGTGGAAATACACACGTTCCCCATTTAATGTTTGCCATTCCCAGGCTGGCTTATGTGAAATGGGTTCCTGACATAAAAAGGCCCTGTATTCACATCAGCTTAGCTTCGTTTGGCTACACAATCAATAAAAAAGGCTTCGTTGACAAAAATACAGTCTAATTGTTGAGGTCACAGAAGCGAAGAGCAACGGAACAACTGTTCAATCCTACACAGCAAATTCCTGAAGGTTAATTTAACTGTGTAAGAGTGTAAGAATCGACCCTTATGGGTCCATTTTAGCACTCTCGTGATATTTTACTGTGTGTAATTGTTAAAGAGATGACCATACAGTTGTCTCCTAACAGACAAACCTGTGCAACCTTTTGTGTGTCTGTCTGTGTAGAAGACTCATCGTGACAGACTAGAGGTTCCTGACTGGGCTATGCCCGGTTTGTTGTGGTGGTGGAAGCAGTATTCAGGCCAGCATTGTCCGGCAGACAATCTGTGAAGGGAAAGGGTTACTGCGGACCCACCAGGGGGGCCTTTTCAGTGCCTGCCAGGAGCAGATGTACCCTTTGGGACTCTCAAATAAAATAAAGTGTCTCTCTGTCCTGCGCCAGTGGGCCCCCACCTGCTATACGGCTCCTCCCTATTCAGACCCTCACCGCTCTTTACCCGTTTACAGCCCTCCGTTAAGACCGAGTGAAATGAATTAACAGATCTCCAATCAAGAGAGACCTGGCCAACACATGGACACCCCTCCCCAGTCTCTGGTTGGAAGCCCCCAGTGGGAACACTCACTGTTTGAAGAGTTGAGTCTTTAATTCTGTCTGGAATGTTTCCTTTGGGTGGGGCAGTGTAGTGTAGTGTAGTGTAATTCTGTGTGTGTGTGTGTGTGTGTGTGTGTGTGTGTGTGTGTGTGTGTGTGTGTGTGTGTGTGTGTGTGTGTGTGTGTGTGTGTGTGTGTGTGTGTGTGTGTGTGTGTGTGTGTGTGTGTGTGTGTGTGTGTGTGTGTGTGTGTGTGTGTGTGTGTTGAGACAGACCAAACCCCCCCCCCCCCCCACCCTACCATCTCCTCCTTCTACGACATCTCCTCCTGCTGCCCCCTCCCCTCCCCTCTCCTCCCCTCCCCCCCTTCATCGCCCTACTAAATTCAATACCTCTATTTCTGGGGCGGGAGGAATCTTCCACACTTGGCTGTTAGGGGCAGGATAGTGCGAGAGCTCACGCCGACCACAGAGAACGGCCCATAAGCCTACGCCCGCATGTGATTAGGGGGAGAGCTGTCGTAATAATTGTTTCGGCTGAGGTTTCTGTTGAAGTTTCCATTTCAGTGTGGTAAATACACGCCATTGTTTATTTTTGAACCCGTGGCCAATAAGTCACACCTGCAGTAGATTTACACCTGAAGAAGGTTGCGTGACCCAAATACCACATGCTAGTCTCAATTAAACGTTTCCATTGCAAGTAGGGGGAGGGGGGGGGGGAGGGGGGGTGTCAAAGATTGTTTTCCCTGCAGACATACGAAGCCTGCAGTATCAGCCGGGCTACATTAAGCATAGAGCAGATCACATCAGAAAACTGACATTAAGATTAGGCCTGGCACAGTTATTACATAATTGTCTAATCGTGATTATTTGAGATGCTTGTAATTATTTTACATTATCATAATAGTTTCCATGTTGAAACATTTTCATACAGTTTCAAATATAATTGTTTGTGGGACAAGTAATCGTCAAGTGAAATCTCATAAATCGTGACAGCCCTAATTAAGATTAAAGTGTTAAAAGCCTCAGTGCTTTCATCCAGATCTGTTGGCCCCAGCCTGCCCTCATAATAATAATAATAATGAGGAAAAAGCAGAGCTACAATGCACCGAGACACATAATCCCACATGGAAATGACCTTAAGAAGCCCAACGTAAATACTGGACCTCACCTTTGTCTGTTTAAGGAGTTAGCAATACCAACTAACCCAAATCCAGGTGAAGAAAATAAAAGCCTTTCACAGTTCAGCAGTGGATTAAAAGAAACAGCTAGAGGAGAACAACTTTAGTTCAACGTTCCATTCAGCTTATGTTCAAAGATGTTTGGAGAGCTTCGGGTTAAGTTTTCATCATACTGTACTTGTCAAGTCTCTGGGTGACTGAATTTCCCCCGTGGGATAATAAAGATATCTATCTAGCTTCACTGCTGGACAAGAGTTTTAGTCTCAAAAAGCTAACAAAAATAACAAGGTGCAATCCTATACCTTTAAACAACCTCATCTGTACTGAGATCACCATTGTTGTTAAGGGGCCAAATTTGGAAATTAGGTTAACCAGTTAGTGTCCAGACCATTAATCACAAATGCCATTAGTAATTGCATTTTTCCGCTGTGAGGTCATTTCAGATACTGAGCAGGCCACTGACAATGGACTGAAAAGATTCAAATTCATACAATAGCAGGTCGAATGACAGAAGCCTCCTGACCCAAGGGTCCAAAGAACATTCAACAACTTAAAACAAATATGTTTTAACTGTATGATTCTGCTGGTGACCTATTGCACTGTATGAATGTGTGGCGTAGAGCACCTATGAAAAGAAACAGAGCACATATCCAGCGCACCAAGGCTGAAAAAGACCATGACAAATCAGTCTAGGCGAGTGAATGCAATTTCCCCACACTATAGTTACTACTATACTCTAGGGTATTTTCCTGCACTGCATTCATATTGTTGCCTTTAGTTCAAGTGTGCCAATATGTTCACATCTCTTTCTGAGTGTGGCGTGTTCCTGCACTACAGTCAAAGACTCACAAGGTCAAATTAAATGACTGTGCATTTATTCTACTATTGTATGAAAGTACTAGTGTATGAAATAGGTAAAGCATAGATAAATACAAACATAGATACATACAAACAAGTATTATTGGCACATAATTAGATAGGAGAGTGTAGACGGACAGGAAACCGAGGCCAGAGAGACGAGAGACATGCGATACAAGACGCCGGGAGTCAAGATTCTAACCCGGGTACTCGCAACTCATAAGGAGCACGTGGAAAGTGAACCGACCAACCAGCTGGGCCTCCAGGCACCCCCAAATTCCTTACAGAAGTGAAAGAAGGGAACGGGAGAATTCCCTCTTCTACTTGTGCAATAGACACGGACATGCAAGGACAAACTTAACACCCTAGCTCTTTTCTTTGTTTGTTTTTTTGCATTTACAAACAATACAGATCTTGGTCTCTGTAACATCTACATATTATGTATAATTCATGTACAGTATATGTATGTTTGTAATGTATAAATAATGGTAGGCCTATGTGTTATGTGTGCAGTAGCATTTATTTACATAATTTATTTTGGCAATAACTAATGCCAACGGCTCCCCACATAATAGCAGGCCCCCATACCATTTCATATTTTGTGACAAGCTATGCAGTGGATTTTATGGAATCCAGTCATCCGATCCCAGTTCAAAATGTGAAAAGCGCTTAATAGACTGTCATAGTGAAGATCATCTTCAGCTGCAACCATGCAGCGTGCTGTCTCTGTGCAAACTGAGAGCTGGTCATAGATGGATTATGTGCTTGTTTAATAACCCAGGGAGAAATCTGGATGATACAGACGATCAAAGCACAATAAGGACGGCTATTTAGTGTCAGAATTGAATATCTTTACCCTAAAATAACTACAATCTAACAATGTATAAAGCGAGAAAGATTCACATGTCCAAACTAAATTATGAATGCATCATTGGTATAATGTTACTTTAGAACTGAATGACCAATATGACCCAATCATTTCTTGTCTGAGTGGGGTTCTAGACTGTAACGCCAGTCTAATTACTTCAGCATAACAGGAAGTTCAGTAAACCAATAAGCCCAGCTAAAAAAAGGAATCAGCCATTAAACCATTTAGAATCCACTGACAGTTTGTGGCACAAGTAAAACTGACATGACATTCTGAAGCCAGAAACTGGGTCACAGTGGAGCGCACACACCTGTGTCACACACACACAGTCACATACACACAGAAGAATTGAGGCCTCCTGATTCCCACCGCAAAACTCAGGGCCTGCCACAGTGGCATCGGTTTCTCACACTTGCCCAACAACAAGCCGGATGGCTTAATCAGGGTGCCCTGCATTGTGTAATGCATACTTTACTTTAGTTTAGTTTGTTTGGAGGGGGGCACATTTATTTTTTGTTTTGACAGGAGACAGTACACAGTAAAATCCTGAGTGTTAATTTAAGTCTGAGAGTGTAACCATATGGACCCTGAAGCGTCCATCTCGTTACATTTGTACACTCTCAGTTACAAATGGATACATTCACACAGTGAATTTGACCATGTACGGACACAGGAAACCAAGCGGGGAAAGGACATACAACACAGGTCTCAGCGGTCGGAATCAAACCGGTGCCGCCGCGATTATGTGGTCGACACACTATCCGGTCAGCTGGCGGCGCCCCCCGTCAAAATGCAATACTTGAGTCCATCTGTTGAATACAATGTTCTACTCATTTATCATGAATGAGCCGTAAATGAAGCCAAACGGCCCAGTCTCTAAAAGCTTGCGCACAATCATCACACGCGCACTTCTATCGATCTAGCCCCCCCCCCCCACCTCCCCGCAGCTGTGCAGCTCTCCACTTCCTGCCTGATGTGTTGCCGGGGCGACAGCTAAATTATGCAACAGCGCTTCGCTCAAACAAACAGGTTGTGATGTGTGCGTCGCAGCCGGTACGCTCCCAGTTAAGTGATGCGACGAGGAGGCTCATCCCTTCCATCGCACCAGTGTGTGGTCACCTCTCCTCTTCCCTCTGCCATCACAACAATGCAAATGAAGTCGGGCTCTGCGACTGCTTCGCCGGCTCCATTTTCTCTCCAGCTTGAGTAGGAACGCCGCGGAGCATTTAAATGTTAGGAAACTGGTAAACCAGTGACACAAAAAAAACAAGCCACTAGTCTGTCGCCACCACCACCAACCGCCACCTCCAACCACCTGTAGCCTTTTCATACTTTAAGAAACAGCTCCGTTCAGTTACTACACCAAACAACAGTTACAGCAACCGCTACGGCTCCGAGCATCCTCATCGGCACGTGTGGGACCGCAGACAATCCATGGACTCCAGGCATGATTAGAAATCTATTAATCACGGGAGGATTATCAGTGTGTGAGTGTGTGTGGAGCCATAAGGAGTGCTGGGGGGGGAGATTACAGGGGTCACTTGGCCTGTGTGTGTCCCTCCGCGCCGGTGCAACAGGGCCGGAGCGACGCGGGCCCCCACTGGCCCCCGGGACCCGCTGACCCTCCCCGGCGCTCCTCTCCGCGCGATGTCTTTGTCCGTGTGCTTGTTTGACAATTATTTACTCTGCTGTTTAGGGCAGAGCCGGGGTCACCGCACATACATCACTGACAGAATAACACTGGCTACCCGTGTCTGGTCAGCCCCTCCACCACCCCGGACCGCCAGCGTGACCCCTCACCGAGCACACACAAACGTTAAGCACTCCGGGTACAGTACTGAAAAGACTGTGCCAGAAGGGTAATTGAACGTGCGGATGATTGTTCCTGATTGCAGGGAATGACATCCAACAGGACCCTGTGTTACATTAGCATGACATAACATGTACCACTCTCGTGTTTTCTACATCTGTAGCACTGGGTTAACATGTTACACTTGAGCCTTGGTGACCCTAACCCAGCACTGTTTAGTGTTGTTTGCATATGAACGTCAGCCGTCTACAATATTCAGTATCGGCTGATATTTACCTTGATGACTGCCATCGATTCGCATATCAGCAAATTAGATGACATTCACAGATGGCCGTGGCTGATGTTTTAGGTAGCTGTTCAACACATATAGCAGGCAAAACAGGCTATATGTTATATTTCAGAAAAATAATCTTTGTCCTGTGAAAGGTTATATCTAAGTTTGTTTGACAGTATGATGAAGAGCTGAGTTCAGATTTTTTATAATAATAATTTGTTTCCTTCGCACAAAAGGGGAAATCAATAACAAAATGAACTAACAAGAAACAACATCCAAATTGCTATTTTTAACATCAGTTGAGTTTCACAATCGGTGCATCCCCACTCAAATGGAAATGTCAATGTAAAACTGAATGCAAATGTTGTGTAAGCTGGCTACCTCTAAGCCAGCCGTACCTTCTGTCATTGCTTTTAAAGAACATAATGAAATGGACTCCCTCCACCTCACATGCCATTATTGGAGGACGGTATTTGCGGCATCTGCCGAGCTCCGTCGCTGGCCTCTCCAAGACAATGCCATCAAAAACAGGACCCCACTGTCCCCCTCCCCCAGCACTGCAACCTGAAACTGCCTGAAGAGATGAGCCGCCATTAAATACAGCAGAGCTGACATAATGACAGGAAAGATAAAAGAGAGGAAACAAAAAAAAAAAGGAAAAAAAGGGACAGACCATTTCTCGTCTCATGATGCCTCTACCCACCCAACTGTCACCCCCTCCCCCTCCCTCACCTTCCAAATAAAGACCAACAGGCCTCCACTAGAGTCTCGCACAGTTACAACTTCTCCCTGATCTCTTGTAGTGATATGGCGTTCACACACACACACAATACCAACAATACCACCAGCTCTCATTCTCACCAAGAACAATGAAGTCCGACTCCATTTCAATTCAGACACTTTCTGCTGGGAGATAATGGCGCCTAGCTGGCTGATACAGCAGAGCCTGTTTTCTGTCCACAAAAGAGCCACTGGTAGTTTACTGGACTAGCATTTATTCCACCATTACTACTATTCCGTGACAGTAAATCCTCAGTGTTCATTTAACTTTGAGAGTGACCCCAAAAATGTACATGCAAGGGCTGTCAGAGTTAACCACTTAAACCCAATATACTTCAAATGTGTCAAATAGAGGAAAACTCTACAAGCTCACAATGCATTGCTATGCATTGTGAGCTTGTACATCTGCCATTTTCGCTGCATATTCGCCCTATACAACATGTCCAGAATATGTTAGGGAGAGACGCTTGGCTTCAAGTGGTTAAATGAACACTGAGGCTGCTGGGTTCATCCCCACTGTCATTTTTAAACTTCCCCATCAGCCATCACTCCTGTGCTGCTGAGAGGGGGGCTAAATTTGGAAATGTTTGCTACACAGGCACCGTCCAAAGACATTTCCCTTTAAATAGCCAGTAATAAAATCCCAGCAAATGATAGCGCTGCATGCTCCTCCCACTGATCGCAACAAGTCACACAGATATGTCCTCTAACGCTGCTGTACTGCTGAGCAAATACCAGCTTTTAATAACCATGACCCAACTGTCGTTGGGCTCTCCTCAACCTTTTCTACTTCCCTAGCGGTGATGTTGCTGAACCACACACACACAGCCTTGGCTCACAGATTGCATTCCAGCACACTGTAACATGGCGATGAGGCAATATTTACCTTCAAGGAAAAAGTGCACTTGGCGCACAGCCGAAACACTTGAGGGGGTGTAGTGTAGTAAAGAGCGGCTACTGTTTAGAAGCTCTGTCTAACCCTCCCACCCCATGAGTGCCGCGTGCCGAGTCTGCCGACCCAGCCAACCACCCGCAGACTTCCAGCAAGCAGCCCTGCCTTCGCCGACTCCTCTACCTGGACCTGAGCCAAGGTCTGCGCAGCGCTGAGTAAGACACACCGAGAGAGAGTGAACGACGAGATAGATAAAGAGAGATAATTAGAGGGAACGAGAGACCGAAAAAGAAAGAGATGGAGAGAAGATGAGAAAAAGAGACGACGAGAGATTAAACAGGAAACAGAGAGCGCAGAATGAGAGCGTCAGCAAGCGTGAACCGTGTAGCGCCACGGAGCCTGGCCCTTTGCCAGGACCCACTAAGAGGGAGGATTTTTGGCCACAAATCCAATGGGCGGTCTGGGCCTCCACAGAGATTTGAAGAGACACCGCCTGAGTGGTTTGTACAGGAGCCAAGATTAAACCGGCCGTCACAGCAGGGGGCTGAAGGGGTGGGATGAGCAGTGGGTAAACACACAACAGGAGAGTGGAAAAGAGTGAAAGGATGATGCTAAACGGCAGAAGGACATCTGTGTTTTGACGAGGCGGCTCTGTGTTGACTAACTGTGTTTGAGCAGATACCAGGCACTTTGAAGCCAGATTAGAGGTGGAAGGAGAAATCTACAGACGTAATGAGCAAGAGAACCTTTTTGGACAGAGCAATTCTGCGCTCTTCATATAACCGCCAGGCAGGCAGCTATAAATGTGCGCACGCGGCTTAAGGAGTAGGGCAGCTGTGTGGTTTGAAGGTATAACTAAGAACAGACAAAAACAGGAACTGACATAATGAAGGAAACGTGCTGGCGGGGAGCCAAGGTGTCGGGGCTGACCTGTTTGAAGTGATCGTCGAAGCTCCAGTCTTCCCTGCCCTGTCCATTGGGAGAGGTGGCGGCATGGGGCCCTGCGGGGGACAGACCCTCGTCAGGCTCCTGCTTCACCCGGACAGGGGGCGAGGAGGCGTGCTGGGGGGTCGAGGTCGTGTAGCTGGGGAAAGGGCGCGTGGGAGGGAGGCGCGTGGCGCTCTGCTGCAGGGCCAGTGTCTGCTTGCGGAGAAACTCCAGGCCACTGGCGCTGCGCTCCTCTTCCTCCTCGCTACCTTCGTCCCCTTCCATCATCTCCTCCTCGTCCTCGTCGTCCTCCCCCGAATCGCGTCCCCTGTCCTCCTCGTCCTCCCTCTCCGAGTCCACGCTGCTCTGGTTGGAGACGCGGGGCAGCACCAGCGGCCCTCCCATGCCGGGGACCCCTCCGGTCATGCCCTTGCCCATGAAGCCCGCCCCGGAGGCGCGCGCCGCGGCCAGGATGGCCTGTTGCGCGGCCACCTGCTGGGCGTACATAATGTGGGCCTCACGGAGCCTCCTCTCTTTGCGTTCCATCTCGAGCCGAGCCTGCTGCTGGCGCTGGAGCTGCTCCATGACTGCCTCCAGCTTCATCCCTCCTGTAGAGGCTCCTGACGGGTAGCCACCGCCAACACTGGACTCCTGTGACATACTGGGCTGTAAGGGAGAGAGAGAGAGGGAAACACTGGTGACCAGAACCCTAAAGCCAAATCTAATCTAATCTTTAGAATTATGTCACACTGCCCTGGTTATAGAGGATTGGGGTGGGGTGGGATGGGTGCTTGCTGTTACAGTGTAGTGTACTGTAACAGCAAGGAAACAAATAAAAAGGCTTACAAGGGAAACAAAACATTGAAACTGGGCCAAACACGCGCCACGAGCACGCGCGTTTAAGTGGCTACATATCCGACCAGCATACATTACAAACGTAACACAATAAGTGCGTCACCCACACAGTCACACACACACACACACACACACACACACACACACACACACACACACACACACACACACACACACACATATAGATATAGGATACAGGGCTCCTCATAGGATCGACACCGAGGCAACAAAAAAGAAAAGAAAAAAATGCAACAATGACAGCAATATAACTGGTTTAATCTGTTGCCTCCCATTAGAAATGTGGTTAAACCCCAAGTATATGATTATTAGGCAATAAACATTTGCATCAATAGTAAAGTGCAATCAGAGACAGTATGTTCTTATCAGAATGAAACACTGTGGCTGATTTAGTTTAGAAACATTCAGCATCTTGCTGAATGTTTCCAACAAAATCGGCTCCAGTGTTTCTGATTAAGAACATTCAGCAATTAGTGTGTAGCCACCACCGGGCCCCCGACGACCCTCACACACACAAAGTAGCTTAAGAAAAAGTTTAGAAAAATGTGTCAAAGCCAAATGTGCACAAGTTGCCAAATACACTACGTTTTGTAGTTTTAAACCCCGCATAGTAGCTCATAACGCGATTAAAACGAACACTTGGATACAATATATCAAACAGCCAGCCTCCGGGCTGTTTGATACATTGTATCCACGTTTATTTATCACTATACTCCTCACACCGCAGGCTGTTTGATACATTATATCCACACGAGAGTATAGTTCTAAATGCACACAATGTTTGATACATTGTATCCACACACAGGAGTCCGGTGTGAGCAGTAGTAGTGATAAATACATGTGGATACAATGTGTCAAACAGGCAGCCATACCGGTGAGTAGCAGTGCTAAATAAAAGAGGAACCACCGGGGGTTATGTCACCACCGCAGCCCCGCCAGGCCGGGCTGGGCGCAGCGCCAAGCGGGGACACAACTCACCATTTGTGCCTTATTGCTGCTGCCGGAGTTGTGATCCACCATCCCTCCTTTCCTTCCTCTAGCTGCCTGCTGGCTGAGCTGCTGCTCGTCGTCACTCTGGTCTCTCTCTGGCACGCTTTCAATCACTTTGGAGGAATAAAAAAAAATGTGCATGCACACACACCACGGTTACAGGGGAGAGAGAGATCTGAATGATCCACTGGATCGCCAGCAGAAAGGGCGATACAAAAAAACGTTTCTCTTTTCGACCTTGTGTTCTCGGATTGGATTATTTTTTTTCTCCCCCTGATTTTTTTTTGATCCTCAGTTTTCTTGATCCTTCAGTTAATATAAAAAAAGAGGAGGACCGACACAGGAAAATGGCCCGATCTCATATCTCTCTACGTTGAGGAGGTAACTCCCTCGACTCGATTTTCCTCCTCTTCAATTACACCCCCCCCCCTGCCTGTAGGACCCGCCCCCAGTCGCAGCCAGCAACAAGTTTCACAGTTTACTTACATTACACCACCATGCAAATACTCTTGTCTCTGCTGCAACCCCCCCTCATGTCTCTGCTAATAATCAGTGGTGGGAAAAGTACTCACTATTTTTTACTTAAGTAAAAGCATCATTACTGCAATGTAGAAATACTCTGTTACAAGTAAAAGTCCGGAATACAAAATGTACTTGAGTAAAAGTACAAATGTATTGGTGATCAACATGTACTTAAAGTAGCAAGAGTAGAAAGTACTCATTATGCAGCAAGTCCCGTTTCACAAGTTTTCAAATGTGCAAAAATGTTTTGAAAATAGCAGATCTACAAGCTCACAATTCTTTGCCATGCCCATAATGCTATTTTCAAATGTCATAAATGTATATAGGGCTGAAGTGGGTAATGTATGTTTTGTGATTAAAATCAAAATCTACAAAGTAACAAAGTAACTAGTAACTCAAGTTTTCATATTTGCCTCTGAGATGTAGAGTAGAAGTAAAAGTACTGAAAAGTGTTATACTCCAGTAAAGTAAAGGTACCTCAAAATTGTAAGTACAGTACTATGTGATGGAAAGTAAATGTACTTAGTTACTTTCCACCACTGCTGCTAATAATAGAAATACATTGAACATACAGTTGGAGGGAGCTGCTTATCTGCCTCCAAACACTGACTGACACACTAATTGGGTTCCTAGTCTGGATGTATATGAAAGCAGGTCAGATGCCTTATCTCGATGACCATCGGGTCTGAAAAAGGATGATAATCACGCCAAAATGTACCGGCTGTGACAGACCCTACTACAATAGCTTATGTTAAACTAGTGAAACTACACGTCTCAATATTGCATGGATTACAGCCTTGGTTCTCAAAGTGGGGTCCGGGGACCCCCAGGGGTCCTTGAGGGAGTTCCAGGGGGTCCCCAGCTAAATGATTTCATGAACCAAATGGACCATTTGGTTCCATTTGTACACTCTCAGAGTTCAATTAACATTGATTTTACTATTTAAATTGGGGTCCCAGAGATATAAATGCCATTAAATGGGGGCCGTAGCCCTAATGCATGTCAAACTGGGGGTCCTTGAAATGAAAATGATCGAGAATCACTGCTAGAGCCGTACAAATATTGTCTTATTGGGGTCCCTGCCTGGCATATCTTTTCAAATGGAGGTCCGCGGGCTAAGTGTCAATTTTGGGGTCTTTGACATGAAAAAGTTTGAGAACCAATGGATTACAGGACAGGTTAAGTGACAATGCTGCCCCCGTGTGGGGCATGGAGAGTATCAGTGGTGGGAAAAGTACTCAAGTTGTTTGACTAATGTAAAAGTATCAATAGCCTACTGCGATGTAGAAATACTCCGTTATAATTTAAAGTCCGGAATTCAAAATGTACTTGAGTAAAAGTACAAAAACATTGGTATCATAATGTACTTAAAGTACCAAAAGTAGAAAGTACTCATTATGCAGAATGTCCAATTTCAAGTTTATATGTATTTAGGGTTGAAGTGGTTACTGTATGTTTTGTAATAATAATCAAAATCTACAAAGTAACTATAGTAACAAAAGTTTTCTAAAAGTACAATATTTGCCTCTGAGATGTAGTGGAATAGAAGTAAAAGTATTGAAATTTGGACATACTCCAGTAAAGTAAAAGTACTTCTCAATTGTACTTAAGTACAGTACTTGAGTAAATGTACTTAGTTACTTTCCACCACTGGAGAGTATTGCCTAAAGAGGTGTATAATCGATTGGACACGCATGCAATCCTCAATCAGAGTTCATTCTCATGCTACTTCCTGTACTGAATTATGTGAACCTTTTATGACGAGATGTTACATAATAACAGTGGTGGACAAAGTATATACCCAAGTATTCAAAAGTAAAACATTATGAATTAAATGTTCTTTAAAAAAAGAAAAAATATATATATATGGAAAATAGCAAATCTACATGTATTATCTGCTATTTTCACTGGTATTTGAATTCATCATATATTCTTGTATGTTTGGGTCCTATGAGTCCCTTCCTAGAAATGTAGTGGAAGTACAATATTTCTATTTGAAATGTAGTGGACAGAAAGTCATGTGCTTGCAAAAATAATATTAAAAGAAAAATAAATTCTGTCCACCGCTACATAATGACAAATGTTACACGTCATGATAGAGTACATATACCTATATTTTTATTGAATAAAGCAAAACACAGTATACTCAAATACAAAAGATTAGTGTTTCCTTTGTCAAAATAACAATTCAAGTTATTGCATTTAGCACTCAGTAACACTTGGTATATTGTCACAATGTTGGTTATTTATAGCAGATTGTCCATTTATTTGCATAGTACAGGCAAGTTATAATAGTGCGCCTGCTACTGACCACTGCTGTTGAGTGCAATCTTTCTTCAATATATCTGCATAAACAATAGGGTCAATTTGGGGTCAATACACTGGTTCTCAACATCGGGTCTGGTGACCACCAGGGTCCAAATGGACACTTGTGGGTCTGTAACTCAACTGAGAGTATACAAATTTGGTTCCATTTGTACACTCAGACAGAAAAAGATGAAGATTTTACAGTCGAGATTGGGGTCCCAGAGATAAAAAAAAAAAAACATTATCAAATGGGGTTCCGTGGCCTAATGCACACCACACTGGGGGTTCTTGAAAATTAAAAAAGGTTTAGAATCACTGGGTTTATACTCTTAATTTCAATGTGTTTGAAATTACATTTAAATTTTAACTCAAGTCACTTAGTGATACAACAAGTGTCTTCCCGTGTTCTAATGGTCATGTTAGAGAACATTTAAATGAAAACTGTAACTTCTATGACTGTGAGACCACTGAATCCACCTCCTGAACTGATTCAAATAATAAAATAGTGAATTGACACACCATTCGTTATTTATATATCAGGGTTCCTAGACGATCTTCATTGACATGCAAAAGTTAATTTCTTATCTAGAGCTGAAGACACTATCAATACGCTATATAGTACACTATTATATCTCTCCATTTCTTACATCAAATATAGCACACACTGTATAGTGATAGTGAAGACTGCATACACACACAACAGGCAGTAGTACATTAATCAGAACATTTTTGATTCAATGTTTTCCTGCAGTGTACTAATACAGACCCCCCCCCCCCCAAAAAAAAATCCCCATTTTTAGAAGCTATGAGTTAGAACTTGAATATCTAGATTGAAATGATCAAATTCTTCTTCCTCAATTTATCAGAATTTGCAGCTTAGGAACCCTGACATATCCATCCTCCATAAATGTATTGTTGTAGTCAGCAGCTAGCAAACGCCTACAATTTATTCACCGTAGTCTCTCTCAGGCCCTCACACAATGACTGATGCACACGCACACACACACAAGGGGTGTCCTGGACAAGTGGGACAAAAAAAAGTAAAACGGCATTGTTTATACAATAAACAGCTACAAAGACACTGAAATTATATGTATAGAATTCAGACTTTAACGTGAGTGGGCGGAAATGCAAAATGTGTAAATGGGAAAATAGAAAGAAAGACATGCCAACAAATACATTATTTTGCCACATGAACCCTAGCCTCACTATTCTGCCGAAAATAGCCGTCCCACAATCTCACAATATGTTGGCGCATTGTGAGCGTGTGGAACAGCTATTTTCAGTGCATAGATTTGGTGTAGAGGGAAAAAGCAGGGGACCCATTATAGATCCCTCGAGGACTCAGGTCAATAAAGTATATAGGGTTAAAGTTGTAAAAAAATATATAATAATCATCATTTTAGAACATGTGTTTAGCTTGGGACTCTTGCCCATAATTTATGTGACATACTCTGCCTAAACCCAAACAGATTCATTTAGAGGGAAAAAAAGATATTGTGTTGAATTCTGGACTTTTGGCGTTTGATCACATTGCAATATAATAATATATTCTTAGATTTCATAATTAATATTTATTGTTGCCCAATCAGATGAGAAATACAGTTTGGCAAATTGTAAATGTCAGTTGACATGGTAACACAGAATGTTTTAGGACCAGGTTTCCCGAACCTTTCTGTGACAAGGACCCTCCAAATAGCCATAGTCTCTGGCAGCAGCTCCCCTCTGCAAAACAGCTTTTAAGAAAAAACAAAAATAGCCGCTCACAGGTCAAGCTCAAACGCATCATTCGAAAATTGTTAACAATAGTGGCATGCCCAAAACAGGGAAGCCAGATTTAAAGTTGTTAAACTGGCACAATAATGTTATGAATAGAATTTGAATTGAAATTCACATTTTCATGTTTTTTCATTATTATTATTTATTGTGTATGCTGACGTAGTTAGAAAGCCAGCAATCTCCTCTTTCATACAGTGCAGTATGAAGGGTTTCCAGGCATATCTGTCTGATTTGTGTAGAGCAGATCACATTTGTTGTCCTTTATGACACAACTCGAGACACAGGTTTGTGGAAAGTTACTCGTTTTTAAGAGTAAATAATATGAATCATGAATAACAACATATGTACGTACATTTCTCCATGTATAGAACATATAGGAGGTGGATGGGTGAGTCACTGTAGAGGGCTGTGGTTGCCCTAATGACAGCGTGCAATGTAACATGTTTAATGAAGTCTGAGACTTCAGGCACAACAAGAACGAAGACTAAAGTATCCAATACTACAAAGAGGTACTATTTTGTGAGTGTACTAGTGTAGCCATAGCCTAAACCTTTTCTTAATGAAAAGTGTTTTTGTGAGTGAGTACTGAATGTAACAATAATACCCGAGCTGGGGTTCTTTTACTGTGATTAAGGGCATGACAGTGATTTAATAGGTCTGAGGCATGCTGAGGTTCCCTTGATCAAAGTAAAAGCGTAGCTTCCTAAACGTTGCATTAAACTTACATAAATATAACAGTAAAAAAAAATTGCAGAAAGAACTATCTCCATTTAGCCCTTACCACCAAAGTTGGCAAGGCAATCAATAAAACATGGCTAGCTGTACTCTCATCAGCAAGTCGGGATCATGTCTTTCACCAATCACATAGCTAGCTTAGATGAAACCTATCCAGTATCCATCTGTTGAACAAATCTATGTGTAGCACTGTAACGTTAAACCCTATGGAGCATCACTTGCAAAGACTAAATAATTAACCAACAAGATGTTTTGAAACCAATTATTACAGAGAAGGGCCAATCAATGTGAAACAGCAAAGGAATGTTCATGTTCCAGACTGGTCTAGAAGGACTTCATGTGACAGAATAAGGACAAGGCAAATTCACCAAAGAGCTGAAAAACACATGTTTTAGCACAATATTCTGTAGGTACGATATTGTGTGCATACATAGTACTATCCCTTCATGAAGTGGCTGCAGAGCTTCTGAGCAGAGCGGACAAGAAAGCAGGTCGCTGAGTGAATCCCCCAAGAAGAATGGCTCTGCCAATCTATCCAGAGTGGTCGCAGGACTGGTGTTGCTCTGCCACTCCATTCAGAGTGGTCACTGTTACTGCCACTCTATTCAGAGTGGTCACAGGGATTGTGTTTTGCCACATCCTATAAGAAGAAGAAAAAGGTTGACCTTTTGCGGTCACAGTGGATAAGGCATGGGCTGATGGCCATCGATGCTTTGGTTGAGAACATCAGGTGCACTGCACATAGCTCTGCGTAAACAGGTGCTTAGTTTTAGCGATACAGGGGCTTCCATATCCAGGCAGTGGAGTAACAGGGGAACAGGAAGCCGCATGTCAATGGTACCTAAGGTCAGGGGAGAACAGAGCTGACCCCCCCACCCCAGCTTGTGTTCAGGTCACGGCACCAATTGTGGCCTCACTGCACGGAGCAGGACAGGCTCTCTCCACAGCAACACAAAGAGGTGCCCACGGCTTTGGGGGGAATGAGATCCAGGTCCTCGTCATCCGGGATCTCGTCCAGGCGGTAGCCGTCCTTCAACAGCTGCTGGCTTAAGTCAGGGTGAACCTGGAGAAACCAGAGAAGAAATACCTCAGTGAGAGATTCAACGTGGGGTGACAGGTTGACGAAGAAAGACACGTCAAACGTCCATGCAGTATGCTCACCTCAGCTGAAGAGTAACCGGAGGAATACTGCTCAAAATCGACCTCTTCATCACTATGGGGTAAAAAACAGGGCAATGATAGTCCTCTTGTCATATTACGTTTAAATGGCAGGCATTCACCTGACAGAAAATATTTCAATATTGGAAGATTAAAGAAGCTACAGGAATTGAATTTACGATTCCTGTAATTCCGAAAACTTTTTTTTGTCTTTGATGTATGTGTTTATTCATTCACTACTGCATATGTTGTTCTCTCATTTCCCCTCAGTCTCGTCATCTACTTATTTTATTTTCATGCTTAAATAAATTGTGCAGAACTTTGTTGGCTGCTTTTTTCTGCTTTTTTCTTTTACACATTATACAAACAACTTGAGTGTTAAGAGTAGAAGCCGTAAGATGGGTGACTTTACAGCCACTATAGTTTTACCTGTCTGAGTCAAGTGCAACCAAAGTTTCTTCAGGATGCTGACTCAAAGCTGCATATCCCTTATTGTACTTCACAGTTCTACAAGAGGAACAGGAAAAACTTGATAGTCACACTAACCAAAAGCATTCTCATTCCAATCATGTGTACATCACAAAAAGCTTTCTCTATCACCTCTTAGATCCTGGTCTGGGTTGCTGCATCACTGGGGCCCCTGAGTTAAGAGCTTTCTTCTTCAGAGCTTTCCGTGCCATCTCCCTGTGCTTCTCTGTAAACGGCCACAAGTACCACAAAATGCACATTTTATGCAATTAAGCTGTACAAATATATACAGAGTTTCCATGAGAATGTCCATTTTGCAGAGGCATGAGGAATGCTGAGCGTGTCATGCAAACACAAGCCCATGCCATCACACACATAATTCTGCAGATTGATTAGCTTCAGGTATGCGTGAGGACCCAGCTTCCACCTATGTCGCAACATAATAGGCTATGGGTCAGAAAGTCATAATACTATCAATGAGACTGTGTGTCTAATAACCATGAGAAATTTCAGGCAAACAGGACATACAATGTGGAAGTCTTCTGCAAAGGTTAAAATGTAATTTAGATAGCATGTTATTTAGACAGATGCTAGGTTGATTTGTTGACCTGGCATCCTGTAGTTATTATAGTTTCAATGTACAGATCTCTTTTGTGTTGATATTATATTGTTTAGACTGATTCTAGGTTCTTGGTTTACCTATGATCCTAGATTAGTGAGGCACCACACTGTCTCTCTGCATTTGATGTATGCTTACTGTAAGTTGCTCTGGATAAAGTGTGTCTGCTAAACGCCTAAATTGTCACCAATTGCAACATAGCATAAAAACAGCTAAACAATGTATGTGATTGTGCCTCTTACGTCTTTCCAAATGGGAAAAATAAACCTGTCTTATTTTTCTTTGAGATTGAGACTTGAGGCTAATAATACCGAGAGGGTTGTGCCTGATTATTGTGTTTCCTGAGACCCTAGTACACCTGTTCTACCCTTTTTAGAATTAACTACATGATGAGAGCCTAAACAGAACAAAGTTTAAAAATCGGATTTCCTATTTAACTCCAGCAAGTCTCCAGCAATACACGGTCATCTATGGTATGTCTTGTGCATTGCACATACCATAGATAGCTGTGGAATAAAATCCTGACATCATGTTTGCAGAAGGACCTCAAATTCATGTGCAGTATAAATAAGAATCTGTTCATAATTTGTCTTGCATGGTTAAATAAAGGTTAAAAAAAAACACCCCACTGCGTTCCTTTGGACCATATGCCACATGCATACATAAAAGAAGTACTAACTAGACTATAAACTATAGACAGGGAAAGGTAAGATGAGAACCTGTTATTGGTGCCTATGAGTCAACTGCTTACTTACGTAGTTTGAGGTGGATGGCTGGAGCTTTGGACATGATGTAAGGGCCTCGCTTCTCCACAGGCCTGAAAACTCCATCTGTGGTTTTGGGCCGTGTGCTGCTAGCAGGAGCCTGAGAGTCCATCAGAATGAGATTTATTGCACACGTCCACCCATGACATGATCCACTCCACATGTACAAGACATTTGACAAGCTGTTTTTGCTTTAGCCTAGATCTAACTAATTGTTCCCAGTCTTATCGCCATCTCTCAAGGAGATAAAAGCCTGGAACAGGACTACTGCCAAACGTGTACCGGAAGTACAAGAAGTACAGAGCTACATGTTGTCCAGCCTACTGGAACTTCCTAAAGCCTTTTACTTCCTGTACTTCCAGTTAAGACACTTTCAGCTGTAGTTCTTGTCCAGCCTGGCCTGGACCGTACCATAGATATAGATCAAACATTTTTGTCTCAGGTCACCCCTGTAAATAACTTTCTCATCCACGGCACCCCTGAATTACATTGGTACTTTATAGCACCTTACGTCATCTTACGGTACGATACAGTATGTCACAAGGGAAACTTGAGAGAATATCTGTCTCCATTATAGGACAGATTGAAAATTACTTTATAGCTACTTTATGTTTAACCACTTTAACATCCCTTGAGCATCCCTGTTCTGGGGACTATCTCAATAGTCAAGCTTACATTGCATCGCATCGCAACAACGCGGTGTGAGCTTGTTTATCTGCTATTTTGCTATTAAGAGATTTGGTGTAGGTCGAAAAAGAACGCACCAAGTACAGTGCAACTCAGGTCTGTTTTATTAAGTATAGAGGGCCATGTAGTTAAAACTGAAGTGATATTGATAAATTCCAAATATTATCAAAGTATTCTGCGCCACCCCTGGACCCCTGGTGTCACGGCACCCACTTTGAGAAACCCTGACATACGTAGATAGTGCATGATATTTACAGCTCTGTTGTGGCCCTGGGTGCTATGTGTATCTATGTAGGAATCTTGATTTTCTTTTCTTCTCTTGTTTGTTCACACGTTTCTTTACAGGTTTTTTTCTCTCCCTGCTCTCACTCTCCCTTATCCACCTCCTTTTTCTTTGTCTCCCTTTCTGAAAAACAACAAAACGATGGAGCTTGCGCAATTTCACCCACTTTCCTTTACTCCTGTAAACCTGTGATGATGTGACCATACATTTGATTGTGGATTCTTAAAGGCTCTCCCAGAACAAGGTGACACCAGAGGTACCGTAACATGACATGTTCTTAAGTTTATTGTACACACATACAGAGAATATATGTACCAATTGCACAAGTTACATTAGTGACCATTAGATACTGTATGCGAGTCATAACTGATACACAAGTAGGTTAGGAAGGCAGGATATGAATAGGAATAGATAGAATACAAGAATACAAATCCACACACCAGTATTGCTGCACCCAAACGCAATTGTACTACTATTTTACCCAGTAAAATTGCATTTGGGAGCAGCAATACTGGCGTGTGGATTTTTATTCTTATATACTGATCTTTTAGCTGTTTATCAGCTTCTCTCTCATCTAAGGAATGGATAGAAAACATGATGTTCTAGCAAGCAGATGACAGTTGTGTCTCAACAGTGGCATGTTGTTACATGGGCCTGCCGTATCTTTTGATGAAGGAGGACGTCGAAACAAATCTATATGCTAAGAGTGATTAAGTAGTTATAAGATTATATGTACAGGATACTGGCTCAAGCCTCGGGCATATTACAACACCTATTACACCCTGTATCATGGGTCTTCAACAGTTGGTCCGGGACTCCTAGGGGGTCCTCAGTTACTACAGGGGGTATCTTAAAACACACATTAACATGAATGTGTGTATTTTCATTAACATGAATTCAACGCTACACATCGACAGTACTGTCAAACAAGTCTATGAAGCCATCTATGAAATCTATGAAAAAGTGCAACACAATTTTATACAATATGTTTCATCTCTCTCTTACCTAAGGGGTCTTTGGACTGAAAAACGTTGAAGACCCCTAGCCCTGCCCTATATGAATACAAACACTACTTTATAGAGAAGTGTAAGGAGGGCTGCATAGCATATCAGAGAACATTTTATACATGTGGACATGGTGTGAGTGTGACTGTCACACACAGCCCAACACGCCACTTATCCACAGGGACAGTAAAGTTAAGCAACCATTCACTTTCAGAGGGCGAAAGAAAAACCCATACAGAAACATATACTTCACTGAATGTACATTCATACACACCAGGACTTTACACACACCAGGACTATAATAATAGCGCCCTGATGCTCTTAATAATTAAGATAGATAAATGCAGAGGACAAACAAAAATGGGTTTTTAATTTAGATGGTTATGGAGCTAGCAAACCTGAGGTCCAATGGGAGGCTGTTCCAGAGTCTATGATAGTCTTGATCCTAGGCTTAGGCTAGTACAGCAACAAATACCCCAGCTCTGGTCCATAGCGTTAGAAGGAGTTTTAACGCTATGGAACTCGCAACTCACCAAAACAGGTACCCCTGGACTTTGGGGACATGTCTTAACGTCAGCCTACCAACTAAACGACACCATAACAGAGTCATTATTCTGTATTTACCGTCAGATGATCTGTGGTCTTGTTGGGTTGTTGTGCCTCCAACAGCGAGTCTCTCTCCTGCTCCTCTAGGATGTCGTTCATCATGTTGGCTGTTCCAAGTCTGTCACACTTCTCTACACCACACTGACAGTGTCACTGTGACAGTGTCAGTCCAGCCGTCATGTTGACCTCTGTTCCCCTGTTGTTGTTGTTGTTGTTGTTGTTGTTGTTGTTGTTGTTGTCGTCATCATGGATGTACATAGGCTGCTAATACTATGCTAGCTGACTGTCTGTCCATCTGCTCAGCGGCGTTCCCTTCGCGCTAGCTTAAGTCTGGTGTTGCTTGGTTTCAAAAGAAAAAAGCAGATCTACAAGATACACAACGCGTCGCATCGTGACCCGTTGTTGGTTTGTAGATCTGTTTTTTTTTTAGCAAGTGACACTCGCGCGATGGGAGCTACTAGGGTTTTCTGGCTTCCGGTGTATATTGCTCGAGCCTGTTACACCGATGTTGTTGGCCTATCGAAGTGTGTTACCGCAGAGGTCTGCTCGACAGAAATCTGCAACGTTTCTGGCTCTTGACTTGGCTTGTCTACTCTACTGTACTAGTTTGTTAATTTAAGATACATGTAAAAAATAAGAACTTATATGGAAGGACCATGGAAAAACAATGACATTCAAGTGTTTACTGTTCAAATTGTTTCCCCCATAGGATTAAAAACGAACACAAGCGACCTCTAGGGTCACAAATGTTGATAGGTGTCCAAGGTCGGTGTAACGCCAGCCAGCTGTCAAGAGGAGAAGCGTTCCTCAGTAGAGAAGTCATTGCCCCCTGGTGGTTGGGTGTGTTTTTTTATTCAGTATAATAAGACAACGTTCTGGTTTTACAATGATTCAGGCGTGTGTGTGTATACCGTATATGCATATGTATTTTATATAGAGAGATAGAGAGATATATAAAGTTGTTTTAGCCTAAGTCCATGCAGTTAATTGAGATTTAATTTTGTCAACAGTAACATCATTTTCCAATCTCTGCAAGGTTCCACTTCGAACAACACATTTATTTTGATCAGTTAATTTATGAACCTAACAAACAAGCTTTGTATATCAAACATTTGTCTCTTCTTCACCAAAGGAAAAGAAACTGCAATTAATTGGATATTTCTTTCTTTATTAGGTCCATCTTTTATACACAACAGGACAACATGGGTTCAGTCAACATCAGAGAATCAGAGATTCACCTATTTATACATCCAACGGCCTGAGAAGAGAACAAGAGAGAACACTGCATTAGTTGAAAACCAACTTTAGAACATAAAACACTCGGGGTCAAGTGCAATAATAAAAACAATGCTTTATATTTCATTAGCAAAAATCATAAAAATCCATTAAGTGGTAAAAATAACTATTTCTCCCAAAACAAAAGAGAATTAAATACTGAAATAGAAATTCATTCCATACATTATGAGAAAAAAAATCCATGACATAAACACTGCATTAAAAATAGCAAAATATACGTTACAAAAATAACAAGGATTACACAACTGCCCGTTGTATTTAGTGCTGGTTGACTACATGTCATGGAGATTACTCCCCAGTGGCACTACAGGTACTACAAGGGATTGAACCCACAACCTTTTGAGTACTAAATGGCCTACTTAAAACAACTATATATAGCCTTGTCTCACCAGAACAGAGGTCGCTTATAGCTTGTCCATGCCAAGCTCTTCTGGTGTAGAGATACCTAGCTCCGCTAGGGTGGGCTTCAGCTCCTGGATCAGGTAGGGATAGATGTCTTTGTTGGGGCCTGTTTTGTCCTGTAGAACATACAAATCACAACCCTAATTAGTACTGCACGATTAAATATCCGTTTGCACTTTATCTGGTGTACAATTAATGTGCTGATGATACTCTTTAGCAGCTTAACGTCTCATCTCAAGTACACACATAGCTGCTGCTTTGTGGAGCTAACAAAGTGCTACCACCTTGGTGCCTAACCTTATGCACCTTATGTCTAACCTCACTGTACATACTGTACCAGATTTTTGCCTATCCTTGACATGTTTCTCTTTACCCCCCCCCCCCCCCCCCCTCTTCTTTTCTTTTTCTCTTCCTGAAATAACAAAAACGATGGAGCTTGCAAAAAAACACATTTCACCCACTTCTTCTTTACACCTGTAAACCTGGCTGTGATGCGACAATAAAATTGATTCTGATATATAAGCCTCTTGCAGCGTTTCTCAACCAGTGGGGCCAGTCTCAGTTGGTGAGGGTGGCATTTAACCCATTATGGCCCGAGTTCGATACTTAAAATGTTTTCTAAAACCTAGCAGATTTTTTTTTTTAATATAAAAAATATTTTTATAGAGCCAAAGAAATCTTAAAATGACACAGATGCGTTCCCGGTCTTAAAGGGTTAAATCCCGCTCCCATGCCAGCTGGGTTGTTGTTAGAGTAAGCATCGAGTGCCACTGCCACACAAAGCAACCTGCATGCTATGCCTCCTGAGGAAGCGGCATTTCTAAAGCATTGGTCATGCTCTGATCAAGTTGCAGCTCCTCTATAAGGCAGTGGTTCTCAAAGTGACAAAGACCCCCAGGGGACCTTGAGGAGGATCCAGGGGGTCCCCAGCAACATTTGTCAACATAGTGTCAAAATCGGTTGAATCACTTTAACCCCATTTATACTTTGGCCATTGGAAAATCTACAAGTTCACAACGCATCACAATACGATGCGTTGTGAGCTTTTAGATCTGCTATTTTTAAACAATTGTGAAAAAGATTAAATTACTTGGAAATAAATGACAATCTTCTCTTGTGGTGGTCACTGGAGAATATATTTTCAAATGGGGGTCTGAGACCAAATACAAATCAACTTGGGGGTCCTTGACAAGAAGATGTTTGAGAACCACAGCTCTAAGGGTTTGATAATGTTGTTGATATTGATAATTGAGCATATTTAAGACATATTCTGTCATTGAGGTCATTAAGTCTTGCTTCTTCAAATGTTAGGATGTTGGCAGAGTCCTTTGAGAAATGGGGTTGTCCCAGACAAGGTAAGAGACGAGTGAAAGAAATAATAATACATCTTTTATGCAACATTTTCACAGAACATGAAAATGTGATAATTACATTGGTCAGAGAAGCAGCAGGTCGAAGACAGTACCACAATGATGCTAAGTTTGGCCCAAAAGAGTACCTGAAGTCATTATGCCAACACTGTGGTTGGTTTTATAAGCCCACAAGAGAGGACCTTAAAGTGTAAGACAGATAATAATTAAAATATTCTAGGACTCCAAGGCCACCCCTGGATTTGGGTGTGATCGGTGTATATGCTATTCTAGGCTTCTGGTTGTTCTACACAGGAATGTAATTAAAAGGAAGCACATTTCTTTAAGCCAAGATGGTAATCTTATTTGGATGACAGTGATGATATGTGATTCAGGGCAACATGTTCCTTTTTATATTTCCGTTCTGCCCCAAAGAGAGAGTGGGTGAGGGCAGACCTAGATAGCACCCCAAGTTGTCCATCTAAATAAAGAAAAATGATTCAACAAATTGGGATTTGTTATACTCATCCATATAAAATAAACATAAATGTGCGTTGTGAAACAATATTTTCTACATGCTGATGTTTCCACATAATATATTGAAACCAGAACCAGCACGGGGGGTCTGCACCTGTAATTTAGTATAATCACATGTTCCTATTTTAGTTTGAAAATTTGACAAACACGTTTTCTTTTTTTCTCAAAAAAGGCTACCAAGGCTGTAAGTTAGAAATGATTATCATAATTTTCATTTTGGTCGTAAAAATGCAGCACTAGCAATAGTGTTACCCACCTTAACAGCCTCTAGGATGCGGATAGCGCTGGCCAGGTCGTTGAGTCTCCGGCAGGCCCTCAAGGCAGAGTCCAGGATCTTAGCCTCTGGGACCAGGTCATAACCAATCAGGGTGTTCATGCCTTTAGGTGAGAGTGAATGGAAAACGGCCTTAGACTTAGATCCATGCTCAACAACCCTGGTCCCTGAGATCACCTAGTATTGCTGGTTTCTAGCCGTTTAGTGAAGGAGGAGTTAGTCCTGGAATACCAAGTAAATACAGTTCCCTACCTGGTAGGATAGAAAACCAGCAGCACAAACTGCAATATTTTCTCTGTAGTTATTTGGCAAGCCCATCATGAACATTTCCATTAATTGCTAGTTGCCTGACAAGTAGCAAGTTGTACAATAATATTAATGTACAATAATGTGTAGTAGTCCAAATGATCGTTTTGATGTAACTATGTTTTCTTAAGATTAAGGATCCAAAGAAAAATATTATAGCATTGAACCTGTATGAAATCAATAACGCCCCTAACCTGCACCAAAAGAGCAAGGAATATGGAATCAAAAATAATATGCACCACTGTTTAATATAACCTAATAACAGGCCATCTTAGCAAGTGTTATGAATCAAATAGGACACTGTTATTATAATCAGTGTAAGAGTAGTGTTTATGGCCATATGACAACATATGACTGCATGCCAACTGACAGTGTAGAACAGTGTTTGTCTACCAGTGGACAAGACTAGTGAGTGGACATTTTGCTGTTTTGACAGGCTGTCACAGCACAAGCAAAGAATACCTTGAACACAGCAATGTGTTATTATGGGACCCGACTTTATAGCCTCAAACCAGTAGAGAACCAGAACAGTAAAGTTATAGACTCACCTTTCTTCAGCTCCCAGGCATCGATGTCTGGCTTGCTGAAGTAAGTGACCCAACGGGCATCAAACTCCTCATCCGTCTCCACCACCCCATGGGAATAAAGCCTGGAGGCCAAGGGAGCTGAAAATATGACAACATACCATACTAAATAAATGTGTGTACCTCAATCTTAGACAAGATTGCACCTTATACTGTAGGCTAAGTAGTCTAAACCTCTCTCTGTGTCCTGAATAAATGAACACGTTCCTGCCTTAAAGCGCAAATATAGCAAGGCAGAGAACCAACAATCTGACTATCCATTTAAGTAGAAAGGATTTTGAAGAAGCTCTGTTTAACTTTGTGAGCCATGCCATTGATGCCCAAACCCCCAGCTTGATTGTTGATGTTTTCCCCGCGAAATTAAACAAGTTTTTCCAGCCCCAACAATATCTAATATTAGGCAAGGCATCAGGCCACCAGGAAGTCCAATTTTTTGTTTGTATGCCACCAGCTGCTCCTCTGCTAGTTTAAGCCAATTTCTGCTCCCATGTTGACAGGAATTATTAACAAATGAACGTCTTAACTCATTGAGTGCCCTTCACGTGTTTCACCGCTATGGTGCAACGTGCCAATCACGTGTTTTTGAAAAAAATAGTAAAAAAAAAAATCCACTCACTTCCAAAGCACTTTTTTTTTACTTTGAAAAAAAGAAAAAAAAATCGCACTGGTCAGAAATAGACAGAAATAATTCTGCCACTCAGTGAGTTAAGAGATCATCATGAGGAATGATCTATTGATTGTTGCAGTTGATGCTGGGCATCCCTCTAATCTGGTCCACATATAGATCTCAACTAACAACTTGGTACTCCGAAAAAATGCCTGCAGGAGAAGATCCATGGCTGGATGTCTCAAAACAATTATATGCTAAAAATACAGATTTCTAATAAACTGAGTCCCACTGTCACCCAGAAGTGTAGAAAACAGGGCACTGTCTTTAATAGCAAACGTAACCTGGATAAACATATAAAAGAGCAATTGTGCTTCTTTCAACGTAGGAAAAAGATTAAATAAAAAAATGATCAATTATGTTTTCCCTGTAGTTATTTGGCAAGCCCATCATGAACATTTCCATTAATTGCTACTTGCCTGACAAGTAGCAAGTTGTACAATTTGGTAACATCTGACTCTAGAACGCAATGTGTAGTAGTCCAAATGATCGTTTTGATGTAACTATGGATAATCAATTATCGATATTTGTTTATAATGGATTAAATCAATTAGTTCGATTAACTGTTGTACCCCTAGTTAGCACACTAAAATAATGGGTATGGTTGTTGCATTAATCTAAAAAATAATAATGATAAGATTACAATACATTTTATTTGAAATATGTCCCTGATGATCTCTAGGCTAATAGTCAGGTAATCCTATATTGAGCATTAGTGTGGAGTGGACCGATATATGGAGATAGATATCATGGTTGAAAAAAGGAAGGTGAAATTCCCAGTCATGTGAAAGTTTGGATCAGTGGCATTATTATCAGTATCGGTGTTACCTTGTCCCTCTATGCCAGTGGTTCTCAACCTTCAGGCCGCGACCGCCCAGAATAATCTTATTTGAACTGGGGACCCCGGGACCCCCCCGGGACCCCCCCCCCCGATAAGCACTTGGAATTGTAGGTGTTCAGATTGAGGCATTACATTTAGTTTGACTCGGTTCCACAGATAAATATTGTGAAAATAGTTGTAGAGGTTGTAGATCGGCTACTTTCAAAATTCTTGCCCCTTTCTTATATTATTTGACGATTTTGCCAAAGTTGGACCAGTTTTTATAGTATAGTTTTGTTGATTACTTTTGATGCAGTAATGGTCTTTTTTGGAGGTACTAAAAAGTCCTTAAATTGTCACTTCAATGTCATCTGGGGGACCCCCTGGCGGTCCCGACCCGCAGGTTGAGAACCACTGCTCTACGCAGATGTAAGACAAGGTTAGGAAAATCATGCATTCACTGCAGACTAGATGTAAGAACTCTTAGGACACTGTCTATATTTAGACAACCAAGGGTTGCTTCATTTCTTGCCATTTAATTTAATAATAAATAAATAAATGTGGTAACTAATTACATTATCTACCATGTCAAATGTGGCCAAATGATATTGCCTTCAGTCTAGACCAGTGGTTTTCAACCAGTGGTCCGGGGACCACCAGTGGTCCTTGAGGGAGTTCCAGGAGGTCCCCAGCTAAATGATGGATAGGAACCAAATGGACCCTTGTGGGTCTGTAACTCTGAGAGTGTACAAATGGAACCAAATGGACCCTCCATTCAGAGTTAAATTAACATTGATTTTATAATATAAATTGGGGTCCCAGAGATAGAAATGCTGTTAAATGGGGGTCCGTAGCCCTAATGCATGTCAAACTGTGGGTCCTTGAAATTAAGATGGTTGAGAATCACTGCTAGAGCCGTAAAAATCTTCTCTTATCGGGGGTCCCTGCCATATCTTTTCAAATGGGGGTCCCTGTCATATCTTTTCAAATGGGGGTCCGTGGGCTAATATGTGTCAATTAGGGGGTCCTTAGTTGGCATGAAAAAGTTTGAAAACCACTGGTCTAGACAGTGGAGACCCCAGCAGTTCCTAGAAGTAGGTAATGCTACCTCTATGGCACATAGAGGAGGTCAACCTGCTGCTCAGAGTCACATGAGGACACAGGAGAGTTAGACGAGGGCAATAATAATAGCCTAGCACCCACACACTGTCTGTCTGGGCCTGGAAATGAACCGTTGGTCATCTTATTGCATGTTAATGATCCTCCTTTAGGTTATATTACGGTCCTAGCGTTCACAAACCACGATAAACCCGTTTTAAAACGGCAGCAAATGTTATTTATTTACTAGCAGGTATAAACGGGTCACGACAAGGTCATCGCATTTTCCCAGATCCCTTTAGCTTGTATTAATAAAATAACACATATAGACAGATATAATTCACCAGGTTATGAACGGGTTTTTATTAAAACAATGCTGTAATCAGGGGTCATTGATAATTAGAGGCTATAAAGAGAAACCAATGTCACCCTGCCTCCACACACACATAGACAGTCGGTGAGCTAACGGGTAACCGTTATCGCACGTATATCACATACTATATCAACATAATAATGTGTATAATGTATATAGAATAGTACCTGAGTAACGGGGTGGTTGTGGCCGGACCAGACACCTCGCCCCCGATGATGACAGTCGAACTACGGCTCTGAACATGTTGTCACTCGGTGTCTCACACAACACAATCAGCTAACTGGCTAACAGAGCCGAGGATGCTAAGGAAACAACACAGGAAGTGACGTCGCCAAGTGCACACTGACCTGATGTGACGCGCCAAGCCAAGCAGTGAGCAGCAGGTCCCATCATGGTCATTTGGCAGGGGCCCGGGTGGGCAACCTGCCACGGGTTGGGGTGCCAACATTGATTGGTACAGCGGAGGGTGATAACTAGCATAAGTTGTAGATCAGGGGTCTTCAACGTCTTCAACGTCTTCAGGCCAAGGACCCCCTAGCTGAGAGAGAGATGAAGCAGGGACCCCCTACTCTATATTGTATAAAATTGTGTTTCAGATTAACGTTTTTTTTTTTTTACTTAGTCTCCTTTTTTTCCCTCTACACCTATAGCCTCTTTGCCAAAAATGGCCGATCTACAAGCTTTTCCTCAGAAAAGGGATGCTAAGGTTCAAGTGGTTAAAGGTAAAAAAAAAATCATATCACACAAAGATTTGGCGGACCCCTTGTAGTAACTCTGAGGACCCCCTAGGGGTCCCGGACCCCCTGTTGTATATTATTGTATATTTGTCTGTCATTAAATGTTTCGATGAATTGAGTACAAAGTACCCCAATGGACCCAAGCCATTGTGCTTTCTTGGGTTTAAAATCCTCTCAGACCTTGTATGAACTGTACTTTCTTGTGATTAGTTTGCAAAGTGCTATTAAAGTATTCAATCAATCAATCAATACGTGTGAGAGGATTTTTTAAAAATATATATATAAAAATATTTGTTGTCAATTAAATTAAGTCCCCTCACATCTGTATGCAAAATTTCAAATTACATCCTGCACATAATTCTGAATTCGTTCATGAACTCTGACTGGAGAGGGAGTCTGGGAGATGGGAGGTTGGTTATTTCTGTAAATCTAATTATCATTACATCCTGATGTGAAAGAAAATATATATAAAAAAATACAAATAAAAAATAAAGGTTGTAGAAAATAAAAACATGGCACTTCATGACAAAAAGGTTGCCAATCCCAGCTATGGTCATGTCTGTCATTATTTTGGCTGTAGACCCCCATTTAAAAAAAAATATTTCGCCCAAGGACCAGAGAAGATTTATGTTTGAAATTATTCATAGTCTTTCAAAAGAAATCCTTTTCAATATTTGTTATTCAATCAGAAATAACGTAAAACAGAAACATGACAGCACATATTGACATCACGTAATAAAGACAATTGACAATAAAGAAAGACACAAAATAATCAGTTATTCACACAAGATATATAGTAGCTATAGTAGATATATGGTTATATAGTTGCCAATAACATTTCCCTCATATAAAGTTCAACTACATGTATTTTATTACCTCCCTCCAAGTTCATACTCTATGAATTGAGTACAAAAGGACCCCAATTGAATACGTCATATTTCACATATATAACTTAACGTAAAGTAACATTCTTTTGCTACAAGTTGCTACAAGTTACAGAACTGCTATCAAACCATCTAAATAAGGATATCCCCTACAGACATATAATAAAATAATCACATATTGTTTGAGGAGCACTTAAAAATAAATGTAATATGAAAACTATATTTTCAGAATAGATGCGGAACTGTCAGTGATATTACATCATGTATGTAACTATAGCAATACATACTGTATAATACTAATAATGAGGTCACATGGTTTTCTTTTCTTTCTTTTTTTACTTTCCTACATGAAACTTTATTCAGTATTACTATTGACAACCACAGTCCGTTCACTGACTAAATATTTGCACAGTTTTTTTGTTCAACATTAAAGCTGAATTCTGGAATATAATTATTTAAACAAATAAATAGTTGTTTTAGTAAATGTTGATTTTTCTGTGAATGTTTAACACAGGGTGTTGTTCCTCCTGGCACAGGCCATCTTGATATTTTGGGTAAAATGATAGTTTACCCATGCACTTCTCCAGACACCACCAATTTGACATAAAGTCCCCAGTCATCACTGACTGGAAGACAATTGCATTATTTACTTCATAGAGTAACATCACCATCATGTGGTTAGAAAATGCACTGGAGCTGAACAGCATGTTCCTCATGAATAAGAATGTAAATGGGCTACTAACAGACATACTATATAACATAATAATACAGATATTGTGTATGTACATGTATACAGTATGTGTATGTATGTGTGTGCGCGTGCGTGTGCATGATTTTGTAACCCATTTTTCACCCAGTGCCAATGCCTAAACGTGTAATCCTGGGCACTACTCTCCCTCTGCCAGCCTGGGGAGAGCCCCGAACTGAGCTCATGCTGTCAACGCATGAGGAGTGAGCAGGCCGCTTCTTATACCACCTGACAGGGGTGTTCCCCCGGTACGACGTAGCACGTGGAAGGAACCAGTTCCTTTCCCCTCCATCAGGCGCCTCGGCTGACCAGGGGGAGGCAGTATAGAGACCAGGATTACTGCATGTTTTTTGTGACGGTACCTACCCCAGGGGACACGGGGAGAACGTGCAAACTCCACACAGAAAGGCCCTTTCGCCAACCCCATCTAAGGTATGGGCACTGATGACACGGCGGAGAGAACACGCCCCCAGCGCCCACAGTGTCCCCGGCGGGAATCGAGCCCAGGACCTTCTAGCTGTGGTGTATATTGGGGGTTATTCAGTTCGGTAAGTGGTTGCTTCCTGTACATCCACAATCTGTCCCAGGCCAGAGGTTGTAGGTGGTCCCTGGTGTGAGCTAAAGTTTGCGAAAGCAAATCTGTACATGGTGACAACATCACCACTGCAATGTGAATCAAACTAATCGATTTAATCAATACAATAAAAGTAAAAGTATCAATACTGCAATGTAGAAGTACTCTGTTACAAGTAAAAGTCTGGAATTAAAAATTTACTTGAGTAAAAGTACAAAAGTATTGGCATCAAAATGTCCTTAAAGTACCAAAAGTAAAAGCACTAAAATGTTTATCATGCAGTAGAATTGGAAATACTCCGGTAAAGTAAAAGTACAAAATTGTACTTAAGTACGGTACTTGAGTAAGTGTACTTAGTTACTTTACACCACTGATGATGAATAATCACATAAAAGAAGGGTTTCACGGCTTGCTTCAAAATTCTTCCCTTTTATTTTGGAAGAATCTGCATGTACTGTACCTATGGAGTTACATTTGTGTATTTATTAACCAAACAAAAGAAAAACATTAGAGAGAGAAAAAATATAAACAGAGCAAAGAATAGTTTTGAATGAAAACAAATTAAAACAGCAAGAAAAAAATAATAATTTGTAAGCAAAGGAAATTATATAAACAGAACAAAAAAATATTTTTAAATTAAAACAGATTAAAAACACAATCAAAAAAATATATTTGCAAGCAAAAAAATATAAAATTTGAAAGAAAAGAAAAAATAATTGAGAACAAAACATTTAAAATTCAAGAGTAAAAAAATAAGGAAAAACTGTTTAAACTACATAAAACAAAATACTTAGTAAAATGTTTGGGTAATAAAATGTGTTGTGCTAAATAAAATGTTTTTAATGTTTTTTTTCCTCATTTGCGAATGAAATGTTTTTTTCTGATTGCAAAATGCCTTCTCTCTCAAAACCTATGTCTTTGGTCTCGATTTTTTTTTCTCTCTCTTGGATTTTTTTGTGTGAGGGGTTAAAGTTCAGAAGGCGGGTCATAGATGTAAGACAGCTCTCCATTGGTCACTTGGAGTCTGAGTGACAGCTCCCCCTTCCTTATGTAGTTTGTTGAATGCAGGGATGGAGGTGTGTTACGGCCAGCATGGTTTTTTGATTGATCGAATTATTAGAATTTTGCCAAAAAAAAACAAAAAAAGATGAAAGTATAGTGCAAGGTCAGCTAAGAGTATTTAAAACCCAAGAAAGATGACTTGTTTCCATTGGGGTCCTTTGTACTCAATTCATAGAGACATTTAATGACAGACAGATATACACTACTATGCAAAACATCATAAAAACAAAAACAAAAGAAAGATGACTTGTTTCCATTGGGGTCCTTTGTACTCAATTCATAGAGACATTTAATGACAGACAGATATACACTACTATGCAAAACATCATAAAAACAAAAACAAAACAAATATGTACAGTAAACAGTTTGAGTAAACAGATTAATGGAATACTTTATTAACAGTAGGATACAGAGGTATAATTGTACAATGATTGTTATAAGGATAACACAAAAAGGCTTGTTTCCATTGTGGTCCTCTGGGACTGAGGTCAGAGCTCCATCCCAGCTCTGGGCGCTACACTATTCGTTACAATATTGAGCATTTTAGGCTATTAGCAATTCAGATGATTCCCTAATGTTAGGTTTCTGTTCTACTTACAGTTTGTGATCTGTATTCAAAATTGTTGTATTGTTATTGTTACTGTTATAGTAGGCCAGTGGTTCCCAAACTTGGGATCGGGACCCTCAGAGGGGGTCCCCAGATTAGCTTAATGGGCAACATTGTTTTCTCTCTCAACAGTAAACAAACCAACCTATACAGTATAAGTGTATACATACAGGGTAACACATTTCTAAAGTGACAATTTAATGACTTTTAAGGCATTGTGCGCTTGTAGTTCGGCTATTTTCACAATATTTATCTGTGGAACCGAGTCAAACTAAATCTAATGCCTACAATTTCAAGTGCTTGTCAGGGTGGGTGGTCCCCAGTTCAAGTATGATTATTTTGGGGGGTCCCCAGTTCAAATATGATTATTTTAGGGATTCACAGCCTGAAACATTTGGGAACCCTTGAAGTTATAAAATAAAGCTACATTATTTTATGTTATATTCGTTATTCTAATTAAGGCAAGTGTGACGAGGTCGAAATGGAGGTTTTCTTAATTTTTCCAATTTCTTTTATTGATGCTTAATGTATGTGTTTTTCTCACTAACCATCATCTTAACTCAATTCTGTACAACGTTTTGCACTGCATATTATATACAATGATTTCTTGTTTTAACCTGAGTCACATTCCACTGCCCCTGATGACTGAACAATTGCAGCCGTGTAATGACCGAGCAACCAGTGAGAGCGGAGCTGGGCGGAGCCTCCGTGTTATAAGAGTGAGCGCGGGCTCATTTGAGGAGAGACAGGGGAAGAGAGAACACACACAGAGGAGGTGTGCAGGGGCGAGGTGTGAATGAGCCACCGGAGCCAGACGTGTATGAGCCAGCCAGGTGAAGGAAGGAGCCACCGGAGCTAGAGTGTGTATACTGTAGGGACAGCAGAAGGCTTGTGCGAGCCAAGTGTGACGGATCCACTGGAGCAGCACAGCTGAGAGACGCAGAGCCCAAGAGAGGAAAGAGTGTCACTAGGGAGAGGGACAGCAACGGGAGAGGTTGGGTACAGAGACACGGAGCAGTGAGACGAATAACCGAGCGTAGACACACCAGCCACCTGGGAGTTTGGAAGCCGAGGTGTGCCTACCTACGAGGAACAGAAGGAGCAGCGATTGAACCGAAGGGGAGGAAGAGAGCGAGACCAGACCATAAGCGGATGACCATATAAGGAGCGCTGAGACAAAAAGTGGCGATAACGTTGCACACGCAACCTACTCAGCGCCAGGTGTAAAAAGCCTGGCTGCTAGTAAGTACCGGTCCACGCAACGTATATCCTTGTATAAACCACTACCTGTGAACACGCGCATGTACGTTGTAAATGCACAGTAAACTGGTCCAAGTTTCCATTGATTGCAGGCGGAGAGAAGAAGAAAAGAAGACAAAGACGACTGGCCTCAAATTCTCTTCCCTTACCCCCATATATGGACATACAGAGTTTCCCCTGAACCAAACCCGTGTTGAGTATCCCAAAAGCACTTTATTGGCACAGCACTTTACTTTTGAAGTAGTTGTTGCATAGAACCCCTGGTGACCCAGCCTGCACATTTTGCACAACTTTATAATTCGTTTTATAGTTGTTGTGTAGATTGTTGTTTTGTGTTTTAGATAGGTTTTATTAGTATAGTTGTTATTTTTGATTGTTTTTATGGCGCAGATGCCACCTGTTTAGGGCTAATAAATGATTTACTTACCTTGATCCATTGTATCCGTGTCCAGTTCCTCAAGGGATTTCTAAGTGTCTTCTCAAAACCAAAGTATTGAACTTACCAGTAACTCGAACCTGTGAAGCCTGTGAAATAAGTAAAGTGTATTCAAAAGGGGACTTTCCCTCTATAACAAAAGTGGCGTAGTCGACAACCAAACAAATTTAGATTAGACTCACAATAATTACGCACCCAGCACTTTATTGTGTATTTATATTTTATTGTGAGTTTGATTTGAATTATTTATTGAAGAGAAGAGTGCAATAGCGCAAGCTGATTGCAAGTCAAATGTGATACAATTACGGCCTTGTTCACACAAGGCTGAATTAAGTGACTGGCCTACTGGCCAGGCCCATTCCAGATAGACTGCTTTGGAAACGTTTAGTCTGATAGTGTGCTTACTTTATGATCCATCATCCAAGGCTTGAGGGTTCGAATCCACTGCGGGTCACTTCTTTATGATAGGTTAGTTAGTGTCAGGTTAAGGTAAGGTATAGTTTTCTGTGAGGCTATGGAATTACGCTGGCAGCATCACAAGAGCAGAGGTGAGGGACCCACATACCCATCAAGAGACTACTGACTCACTCACTGAATCTCATACCCTAGCCTAGAAAACCTGGTGGTAGACTTGGGTTGGATTTAATTTGCCCCATTGAATTAAAAAGGTAATAGTACAGATTATTTAGGACTGTAGCTTTAAATGCCACATGCATATTTCCAACCTGCCAACCTTAAATCCTATTAGGCAGTCACTCTATCCATTCACTTCCACACTGTCTCTTTGGTCTGGAGATCAAGGCAGACTATACTAAATTGTAAGGAAAAAAGGACAGACTATACGAAGTCAGAGTCAAGTTTTACAAAATGTCTGTGCGGTTTGTCTCCATCACTGAAAATAACATTATAAATGTAAACATTTGTGAACTATCCCTTTTAACATGAATCCAACATATTGATAGAAAACATGATACTGTCATACTGACTCAAGGGAGGCAAACATACTCTCAAAGCTCCTGCACTGTGCAGCTAGGGGGAATAAAATGGACCACTGCAACTACCCACAGAGGAGCAGTTAGGAGCTCAGTGTCTTTCACATTGCCTAGCCCTAGCTCAGGATTTGAACTCAGGACTTTCTGTTTCGTAGGCAGGCTCTCTACCCATTCAGCTATGGCTACTCTTTTGACCAACACAGTGGTTTTCAAACTCCTTCATATCAAGGACCCCAAACTTTGATATGTATTTTGCAGAACCCTCATCTGAACAGATTGTATGCCAGGGGGCCCCAAATTCAAATCTTCCTGCTCCTTTACTCTGAAGCATTTTTTGAAGACTAACATCCAGGAACTACACTTAAAACCCCTAAAAGAAACATGTGTAAATGTGTGGAGGTGCTGTAGGGCAGCGAATAGTCGGTAGACACCGCTGTGGTCTCTTTTAACAGGGCCACAGGTTCAAGTCCAGCCTAGGCACATACTCATTGATGTACAGTTAGGTTGGATAGTTCACCCCCAAAATTTCCCTATTAATTACACACCCCATGGAGACTTGAATTCATGGAGATTTTTTTGTTTTGGCGCATTCCTAAACCAAGTCTGCTACTAGAGACATTAGCATATTTCCGCTGGTCATCAAATTGTTGCCTTAAGAATGCGACAAAACGTGTGTGTTTCTGGGGTGCTGCTGTCTGCTGCCCACTGTTCTTCTCTAACTAAGCTTGTGTCTTCACACTTGTGATTTATTGGATATTGCTACCCATGGTTAAATATTGGAATAATGCCAGCAGCAGGTGGCGCTCACTAACACATGGGTCCTGTGTTACCTTCCACTAATCACCTGAACACTCTCTCTCTCACACACACACACACACACACACACACACACACACACACACACACACACACACACACACACACACACACACACACACACACACACACACACACACACACACACACACACACACACACACACACACACACACCTTCCACTCACTAATCACATGAAGAACATACACACACAGTCGCAGTCTACACACACACACACACACACACACACACACACACACACACACACACACAATATCATCATCAGATCTTCAATCAACAATTAGTGTTGATTGAAATCAAACTGGGATCCATTCACTCCAGACTGGATGTGAGCAGTGCTTATTAGATATAAATAGAAGGCAGGTGAGAGATGCCAGGGAGGATCACTTCAGAATGGAACCTGTCCCCTCTGCTGCAGGTAAATACAAACTGTTTGAATGATATGACAATTTTTGCCTGAATATTTAACAGTATTGTTTAAGAATTGGGTTTGTAGCCTAAACTAAACCATAGCCTACAACTAAACTACAACTACTAAAACCAACCCAATCAGTTGTTTTCAAAACGTTTCCATATCAAGGACTCTCATCTGACAGGGAACCCATAAGGCTACAAGATTTGTGTTGTATTCCAAACAATTCCAGAAGTGTGTGTGTGTGCGTGTGTGCTTGTAAATATTTACAACGCAAATCTTGTACGTTGGTCCCTGGCACATGTTTTCAGATGGGGTCTGTGGCCAAATATAATTGAATTTGTGGGTCCTTGACATGTTAATGTTTGAGAACCACTAGCTGTCTTTAGTTGTGAATTTCTGATGAAAGACCATAAGCATGGTAGTGAAGGCTTCCAAAATGTGACCCTGTAGCCCTACACCTGTGGTTCTCAAACTTTAGGCCTACACCTGTGGTTCTCAAACGTTTTCATGTGAAGGACTCCCGAAATGTATGTATTTGGCCCCCTCTCATATATTTGGTTCCAGGGACCCCCAGAAGCAAAGCTTTGAGTTAAGCTATGAGCTTGTAGATCTGCTATTTTTGAATAGCCAAAGTATTAAAGGTTAAAGTGGTTAAAATGATTGTGATGCTGTATTAAGCCATTTTGCTGGGGACCCCCTGGAACCCCTTGGGGGTCCCTGGACCCTACTTTGAGAAACAATGGCCTACACAACTGAACTGTTTTGTCTTTCTTTCCAGAATCTGAAGTTGACCAAAAGAAGACATCTTGAGGACATGCAGGTGGCTGGAGTGACAGAGGAAGATGCAGAAGGAAACGGATGATCCGCTGTGACGATCTAGGTTTCTATGGCTGTTGCTGCAGCGTGTGCAGTGAAGATGGCAGAAAGGTAGGAACTATGATGCTGTTGCTGCAGCGTGTGCAGTGAAGATGGCAGAAAGGTAGGAACTATGATGCTGTTGCTGCAGCGTGTGCAGTGAAGATGGCAGAAAGGTAGGAACTATTATGCTGCTGTTGCTGCAGCGTGTGCAGTGAAGATTGCTGGAAGGTAGGAACTTATTTAAATTCTTTGCTGCTGCTGGTTAGGGAGGTCACTTGTGTTGCGTCATAAAATGTGCCATTCGCAAAAGAAATGCGCCAGCGCAAAAAAACAAAAAGAAAACGATGGCCTACACAACTGAACTCTTTTGTCTTTCTTTCCAGAATCTGAAGTTGACCAGAAGAAGACATCTTGAGGACATGCAGGTGGCTGGAGTGACAGAGGAAGACGCAGATGGAAACGGATGATCCGCTGTGACGATCTAGGTTTCTATATCTATGGCTGTTGCTGCAGCGTGTGCAGTGAAGATGGCAGAAAGGTAGGAACTATGATGCTGTTGCTGCAGCGTGTGCAGTGAAGATGGCTGGAAGGTAGGAACTTTTTTTAATTCTTGACTGCTGCTGGTTAGGGTGCTGCTGGTTAGGGTTAGGGAGGTCACTTGCGTTGCGCCATTCGCGTCATAAAATGCGCGTCATAAAAAAACAAACGCAAAAAAACCCAAAAAAGGCGCTGGTCTGGTTCTCCTGGTTTTACTAGGACAGGGTTCGATTCCCTGTGGCGCCCTGCTCATGGTTTGCGTTGCATTTACATTTCCCTAGTTTATTAGCACTTGATTGGTTACATTGTTAGGGGGGGGGCAGCAGTGTTAAAATGTGTCATAGGAGGGGGGAGGTACAGGTTAAAATGAATACATTACTGCATGCGTTTCAATTTTTTCTAATCTTCAGTTCACCAATCCTCTCCCATCACCTGCAAGAAATGCACTGCACCTTCCATCACCATGTCCTGAGACACTTGTTCAGACCTAAAGTCTATTAGTGTTCAGAATGTTCAGTTCTTTTACATGCAATCATGGGGTCCTTTCCACGTGCAGTCATTTTATGTTAAGTACACTAGGTTAGAGGGGAGTGCCACCCCCTGTACTTTTGTCCCTGTTGGCTTTTGTGACTCGGGACGCATTCATGTTATAAATGAAACTCTGAATTCACCAGTGGTGTAAAATAACTAAGTAAATGTGGGGTACTTCCAATTGTCTATACTTTTACTTGTACTCTACTACATCTCAGAGGCAAACTACAATTATTTGAAAACTTTAGTTACTTTGTAGGTATAAAGTATTTATTACTTTATAAAACATAAATAACCACTTTAGCCCTATTTTATACCTAGGATATTTGAAAATGGCAGATCTACAAGCTCACAGACCCGCGACGCGTTGTGAGCTTGTATATCTGCTATTTTCAAACATTTTAGTACTTTTACTTTTGGTACTTTAAGCACATTTTCATACCAATACTTTTGCACTTTTACTCAAGTAAACTTCTACATTGCAGTATTGATACCTTTACTTAAGTAAAACATTTGAGTACTTTTTCCACCACTGGAATTAACTTTATTTAAATGGCTTTATGCCTGATTCAAACTTACTTTATACAGAATAGATTTTAAGATTTTATTGTTAACTTTTAAAGCTTTTAATGGCCTGGCACCACAATATTTAATTGACCTGCTACAACCCCATGTGCCTGTCCGCCGCCTAAGGTCCTCCGATGCAGCCCTACTAGATCTTCCTATGTCTAGGCTGGTGACCAAGGGTGATCGGGCCTTTGCCGTCAGGGCTCCTACACTCTGGACCAGCCTCCCATTGGACCTCAGGGTTGCTAGTTCCATCACCATTTTTAAATCGAAATTAAAGACTCATTTTTATAGAAAGGCTTTCTTAACCTCCTAAACAGCAGACATTTGGTGCATCTATACTCACTGACACTGTTATGTGTTATTTTTTATTGTTGTAATTATCTATGATCTTCGATGCACTGTTTGATTTTATGTTGTTAAGCACTTTGTAACATTGTTTAAAAAGGTGCTATATAAATAAAGTTTATTATTATTATTATTATTATTATTATTTATACATAGTAACTAAGTTAACTAAGGCTACTAGGTGTAAACATTTACTTTCTACAACATCAATATGTTAGTCTTTTAATGTACTGTATAGTTCAAAGCCATCTGCAACAGTGCAGCTGCATCTAAAGTCCCTTTCCCCACACCTTCTCGGAGGAAATGACACTCAGACATGTTACTGGGGTGGGACTTGAACCTGTGACTTTCTGCTTAGCAGGTAGCCACTCTGCCCATTCAGCTATGGCTGTCTCTTTAGTCGCAGGTTCAAGTCTTCATAACAAGGACCCCCAAATTGATATATATATATATGGCCGTGGACACCCATGTCAAAAGATGTAGTGCCAGGACCCCCCATAAGAAAGATTTATATATTACTTGGAGGGAAAAAAAGAGTGTTCCAAAATCAAATTAGCCAAGATGTTGGGTACACCTTGATACATTGTCAGAACCTGGACTTGACCTTGCAACCTCCCGTATGATAGGCAGGCGCCATTACTCAGTGAGCCACTGAGCTTTGGTTTAATCCATTAAGACCTCTCTCTCTGATGTTGTGTTTGTTACAACGAAGTCAAGTCTGATACTTTTACTCAAGTAAGAAATGTGAGTACTTTCCAACCACTGGCACACAACCTATCACTACCTCATGTGTGGAGGTAGTGATGTGTGTGGGCCGGGGGGGACAGTTTAGGTGACGGACCATTCATTCACAGCATCTGAAGCTACTGAAAGGACATATACTCTAGTCTGTATACACATTAATAGAGTTATTAAACACATAATTACACAGAGGCCTTGAAGAATGGGTACAACGCTTTGTTGAAAACTAAAACAGACGGTTATTATTATGCTGCAGTGGTCACAGCATTAGCCTTAGCCTTAGCCTTAGCCTTAGCAACAGCCTTAGCAGCAGCAGCAGCAGCAGCAGAATCATCATCATCATCCAGGTAAAGTGCCTTTTATTTTCCACAGAAACGCCACTAAATCATGTAACATTTGTTTTTAGATCGACCTGGGATTGTATAATTGTGTACTGGGCTGTCTGTAACCTGCAGCTTGGGCTTAAAGCTAACAACAGTCCACTAGACAATTGTAATGATTCATAAACATGGTTATTCATATCTTTTCATTCATTTTAAAGAAAGTATGAAATATGGTGTCAACATGGCAAACAAGCGCTGGTAGTCGGTACGCCTGGTTTCTACTGGGAACAGGGTTCGATTCCCTGCAGCGCTGTGCTTACTGTTTCACCTTTGTCAACAACAGCAACATCAGAACATTCACCACATGCTGACTGCATGTTTTAATTTCATTGTGGTTCCAGCATAGGATGTTGTTGTGCATTTGATCACTTGGATCTGGGTGTGCATGCTTTCTTTATTATATATTCTTATTTATTTATCATGCACAATTATTTCATTTCATTTAGACCTATTTGTGTTTGCTATTAGCCTACATATAGTATGTGTGCAGTGTGCTTTTTGCAAACTGAAAAATGAAATGATGAGAAATGTGCATCAACAGAAGTAGCTATTGCATGCAATACTCCCCCTTCTTAGAAACGCTCTAAACGTTCTAGAACATTTTGTTGTCAAGGACCCCCCGAATTGACTTGTATTTGGCAGTGGACCACTGACCACTGGCCCCCCCATGAAAAAGATTTATATTTAAAACTTAAAAAGAATATATATATTTATTCCAAATGTCTTTATTTCCACACAATGTCATGGGTTAGGAATCGAACTCACAACCTTCTGTTTCTCAGGCAGGCTTTTAATCCAGTGGGGCACTGTAACATGCCTAAATTTGAAGGCCAAATAAATAATGACAGAAAAGCCAAAGGCTTGTTTCCATTGGGGTTCATTAACATTGAAACATCTAGACAAGTAACAGCACAGCAAACCACAGACAAAGTATTATGCTGTAAAGTTCTTTTTTCTTTTCTTTTTTTAAAGTACTGTTGTGTGTTGTTCAACAAAGAGGAATGAAGACCTTTCATAGCAAGGCAGCTGGTAGCACAGTGGGTAAAGTCAATGCCAATACTGCCAACATGTTCCAGAGATTGTGGGATCAATCCCCACTCACTCTTTACCCCGAAAAACTTCCTTTAACGACTGAGTTCCAGAAGAACTAGTATAAAGCTGCCCGGAAAGCAGTGAGGCTTGGCCGGTACTGTTGGGGCAGCGGACTAGTCAGAGGATACCTTGTACATTGTACTTGGTTCAAACCTCGTGTCAGAGAGAGAGAACTATGTAAAAAGAAAAGTTTCGGTAAATTGTCCCCCCAAAAACCTGTTAGGAGTACGTTTCAGGCAATTTAGAGTTGATTGGTAGTACTTTGTAGTGACTTTTTTTTTTGGTCCCTAACATTCATCGAGCTCTGGACTTAGTAATTTTTTTTTCGTTTCGGTAGTGACACCATTGTGTCACTACCGAAACAAAGTTAAATCCGAAAAAATCACGAAGTGTGGAGGCCAAAATTGTTCCCCCAAAAACCTGTTAGGAGTACGTTTCAGGCAATTTAAAGTTGATTGGTAGTACTTTGTAGTGACTTTTTTTTTGGTCCCTAACATTCATCGAGCTCTGGACATAGTATTTTTTTTTTTCGTTTCGGTAGTGACACAATGGTGTCACTACCGAAACGAAGTTAAATCCGAAAAAATCACTAAAAATCACTTTTTTGGTCCCTAACATTCTTCGACCTCTGGACTTAGTTTTTTTTTTTTCGTTTCGGTAGTGACACCATTGTGTCACTACCGAAACGAAGTGACACTCAACAGTAGCTCTCACTCTCGATAAAGCAACTGTTAATTAAAAAAAATATATATATTTTGTTTTACAATACCCGACTCTGTCTTTCGCACCACTACCTGAAGGCCGTTTCATCCACAGCCAGCACCTTCCTGGCATTTTTGCTTCCAGTAGCTGGACCCTACATTGAGAATAATGCAGAGTCAAGCTAGCACATTTAAGAAGGTGCTCATTTACTAATGACACTAATTTCAGATCATTTTAATTACAACATTCAGCAATGCATATATGAGCACAAATGACATGAGGATTGACCTGTAAAACAAACAATAGTTAAGTAAGCCAAGCTAAGACAACATGTAGTCTACACTGCAGTGAATCATGTTGTCTAGCGACAGACCAAAGTGAGACTTATGCACTTGACAGACTTTATGCTGCTGTGAGAAACATGGGATTAAACTAACGCATTAAAGTAACTGTTTTCCTGTTCTCTGTTATACATTATAGTTCCTAAGTACAGTAACCAGGTTAAAGTTACTAAAGTTTAAAAAAATGGCATTACTTGGGTGAGGCCTTCACTGAAATCTGTCATGCACGTCCCAGCAGAGTGATTCAAATTCAACAGCTAAGAAGTATCACAGTAGCTCTCACTCTCGATAAAGCATATGTTAATTCCAAATATTAACACCTCAGTCTACAGTCTTTCTATGCTTATGTGTTCACTAATGATTATTTGTCCTAGTGTCTATGCTGACCTGGTCTTGGCTAGACACCTGTCACTCCCCTTCTCAGCTCATGTGTGATTAGAGCCTGACACTATAAAGAGGAGCTGTAGCCAGCTCTCGGCTATTCCCCCCCCAGCACCCCAGCAGAGCACAAGAGTTTATTGGTTCCCTTGACTATTTGTACTTTCTTTATTTCAGTTACGATGGGCTGATTGTAAGTGTTTTTAATGTTTGGTATGATTTTCGTTATTGGTTACTTTGTACTTTGTGTTTTGGTAGTTCATGGGAGTCTGGTGAAAGGACACAATTGTAACTTTAATTAGAAATATAAATAAAGATTATTTATTTAACTGCTGTCCCTTCAGACTCAGTGATTTCATTTCCCATAGAGTGTGAGGACGTAGTCTTCTTCGTTTGCCACCTTCACCTTCTCGACGATGACAGGGAGTACTGCTTCTGCTTCGACAAAAGGACCCGCAGATTAACATGTATTTGTCCACAGACCCCCATCTGATAAGATTTGGTTTTAAATATACTTATTTTCAGGTTTGTGTGTGATTGTGTGCTAACAATGTGTGTTAACATAATTTATACACTAGTCTTGACTTTCTGTTCTGATTCAGATTACACAAACTAGGTATACCACCTGTTTGATGAATGTAACCGATATAGGGTGATGAGTTAAACAAAGGGGCTTTGAGGAATGTTCAGGATGATCTTATACAAGACCATAGATGTAATACAGTTGGATGATTACATTATATGATAAGATGGCGGACAAGTTTCAAATAACTTGATCATTGAGAGACAAATCCTTTAAGGTGTGCATCTTTTTTGGAAGCATATATTCATTCTGTAGATTTATTATTCACTGTAACACCTAATACAAGGGCACAGAAATGTGGCAGTCATAGGGGTCTTAAACGTTTTCAGGCCAGGGACCCCCGTTGGGGGGTGGTACAGCATATATTGTATAATGCAGGGGTCTTCAACGTTTTCAGGCCAAGGACCCCCTAGCTGAGAGAGAGAGAGATGAAGCAGGGACCCCCTCTATATTGTATAGAATGGTGTTTCAGATATACTTTTGCTGCTCTTTTCTCCCTCTACACCTATAACTCTTTGCAAAAAATAGCCGATCTACATTCCGATCTACTATTCTCCTCAGAAAATGGATGCTAGGGTTCAAGTGGTTAATATAAAAAAAGAAAAATCATATCACACAAAGATTTGGCGGACCCCCTGTAGTAACTCTGAGGACCCCCTGTTGAAGATCCCTAGGTATAATGTATAACATTGTGTTTCATATGTATAGACATACGTACCATGTTGTGCATTCAAGCTATTCAAATAATAGATTAATATATTCATTCATTCATATCCACTGCCATTAACATACTTTACTAACTGAGAAGAATGTAATACTATCAACAATCTACCACACTTTAAGTATATTTTGATGCCGATACTTTTGTACTTTTACTCAAGTACATTTTCATTACCAGACTTGTACTTGTAACGGAGTGTTTCTACAATTGGAGTATTGATATAACTGATTCATTGATATTCATTGTTAAATAAATATTACAATGTATGTCTATTATTATTATTATTATTATTGCTGTTATATATTTCGCTAACTTCTTCTCTTTAACTTTTAAATTAGTGAAATGACGTTTGCATTGAAAACAAATGTATCTATTTTTGGTTCGTGCGCATGTGCGTGCTTGTAATAGTGTGTGTGTGTGTGTGTGTGTGTGTGTGTGTGTGTGTGTGTGTGTGTGTGTGTGTGTGTGTGTGTGTGTGTGTGTGTGTGTGTGTGTGTGTGTGTGTGTGTGTGTGTGTGTGTGTGTGTGTGTGTGTGTGTGTGTAGGGAAGGGGGGCGGGGCTTGTGTCGTGTTCGTGTCGTGTTTGTGTGTGCACGTCATAGAGTTGTTTGGGTGCGTGCGCATGTGCGTGCGTGTAACAGCGTGTGTGTGTGGGCGGGGGGGGGGGGGGGGGGGGCTGTGCTTGCGTACACGCGAGAGGGCATTCCCGGGGATGCCCTCTCGCATGTACGCATGTCTGCTTGTCAGACCAATCACAGCCCTTGCTGTGTTGTCCCTCCCCTTAAGTACGGCGCTCTTGCAATGCCCGGCTCACTTCTCAAGGTTTACAGCGGATGCTAGGTCGCTCGATACGAGGTCTCTCCGGTCGATGATAGATTACTATGGAAACTCTTCTACTTGATTTCGGTTCATATATCACTGATCTACTTTCATTTCGTCGTCTTTTGTCTGAGGTGAGTAATATTACTTGATATATACTTTTTTCCCGCCTTTATTACTTTATTTTTTATTTTTTCCCGCCTTTTTTGGACTACATGAACGTTCAGATTTCAAACACAGTTTTTACCCCATGGCCACGGATGTTATAATTATGTACGGGCCCTCAGAAGTAGCCGTATCTTCCGTATTGTTCAATAAAAACGCATCTTAATCCGATCGGTGGCCATTTGCTCATAGCTGGCACACTCTATCAGAGTGCAGTACACCTACCAACCGATGGGTAATGCAGTTGAAAGCATACGGCGGACATGCTGAGAAAATGGCCACCGATCGGATTAAAATGCTTTTTATTGAACAATACTGAAGGTACGGTTACTTCTGAGGGCTCGAACAGAATTGTCACATCCGTGGCCATGAGGTAAGAACTTTGTATTTGAAATTTGAACGTTTGTGTACATGTACGGGCCTTAAATGAATTCAGTGCAAACGCCAGGTTCGGTTTGTTTCAGGCCCCAGGACTCTGTTCGTTTGTTTTCATAAACTCATGTCACAATCGACCTGTCCATAAGATATAGGCAGCAGGCTTAACTGGGGTGTTCAAGCTGGATGCGCTCCTGCTGTTCATCATGTCACTATTGTTTTATTTAATATTATTATCATTATTAGCTTTCCCTTCAATAAACACAAGAGCATCAGTAGACATTATGTTTCTCATTGCACTATATGGCCGCCTTTATTGTCCAACCCTAAAATCACTCTAATACAAAGCTATGGTTTATATTATTATTATTATTAACATTATCACTTATTTTAAGTAACCACGGGTGTTTGAACTGGACGCAGCTACTGCTGCTGTTCATTACTATAGCCCTACTAGCCTACTACTACCAGTATTATTATTACCAATATTATTATTATCAGCAGTAGCAGGCTAGTTTTCTTTTTTACTAAAACATGACTATACTGTAGACTTTGTTTTCCGTGACACTATCCCCGCAGCTAACGGCCACAGGGACAACTAAATATCCATCCATCACGTAGCTGGCTGAGGGAAACGTCTTCCATTTACAGTGGTTTTCAGGGTTTCTATGACGACAATCTGTCCATTCACGTCACCACACGGGCACTCCCAACCATGGGAACTAAGGCTCATTCATATAGCTCCATACTGGGGTTTTCATGGGGTTTTCAGGGTTTCTATGACGACAATCTGTCCAATCACGTCACCGTGGGCACTCCCAGCAATGGGAACTAAGGCTCATTCAAATGATTCCATACTGGGGTTTACAGCTTTAATTTGGATAGACAGTGCCACGCAGTGGACAGAATACCACATTGCACTTAAGGCTTATGTTTTAGCTTTGTAGAAGAGAGAAGTGGCTGCCTTTTAAACCTAGCCCAATTCCGTCAGCATTTTAATTTTTGTGGCTTCTCTTTAGAAGGCCCCATATGCAACAACCATTTATTTCTCCCTGCTAAATTGGATGCCAGCTTTTTACACTGGAAAAGATCCGGGCTGTATAAATTTACTGACCTCTACATAGACGGGACTTTTGCCACTTTCAATGACCTCTCACTAAAATTCAAACTCCCCCGCTCACATCTATTCCGGTACTTCCAAATTAGACAAAATTTGTTAAAGCCCAAAGCCCAACCTTTCCCAATTTAGATCCAGACCTGAAATTTGATATTTTGTAACAGACCCCTGCTCAACTTCAAGGTCTCATATCAAACATCTACAGCTCTATATCCTCTTTTAATGACGCCTCACTTTACAAGATTAAGGGGGACTGGGAGGGGGAACTTGGTGTAATGATACCGGAAGACACATGGGACCGGGCTATGAGCGCAGTGAATGGGATTACTTCCTGTGCCCGTCTTAATCTGATACAGTTTAAAGTTCTCCACCGTGCCCATTTTAGCAAAGCCAGACTAAGCAGAATATATCCCGACCTGGATGGGAGCTGTGAGAGATGTCAACATGACCCAGCCAACTTGACTCACATGTTCTGGTCCTGCCCCAGTTTATTAGTTTTTTGGACAGATGTATTTAAAATTCTCTCAGATGCCTTTGAGGTGAATATTCAACCTAGCTTTGAAGTTGCTATTTTGGAAAAAAATTAAGAATGCTATTTCCTTTGCGTCCTTGTTAGCCCATAGGAGAATTTTTCTAGAATGGAAATCAGCCATCCCACCTAAAATATCACTTTGGTTACAGGACCTCATGTTCTTTTTAAAATTGGAAAAAATAAAGTACTCGATCAGAGGTTCAGCTCAAATGTTTTACTCCATCTGGGGCCCCTTCCTCTTATAGGCCTACTTTCAAAACCAAAACGCTGTCCCTCCAGACTAAAAGTGAGGTTGAGGGTAAAATTGATCAGTGTTTTAAGAAAATTGAAAATCCTTTTGGTGTCTTAAATTCTGAAACTAAGAGAAGGAAATATTTTAAAGAGAAGTGGGGAAGGGTAGACCCAGTTGAATATGTTCTTGGTACAAGATTTGATACCCTGCACAATCGGACTACTGGAACCTATGATCCGGCTGTTGTTACTGATAAATTTGTTTATATCCCAATTTTGAAAACATTAGATTGTAAAACACCCTAATATAAAAGAGATGCTGCAGAGTGATTCCTGTTCAAGAGAAGATCTTAATGACTTTTGTGATGGTGAGCTTTTCAAAAGTCATCCTCTATTTATTTTACGTGCAAGATTTTTTTTCCCGTGCACTCCTAAATTGGCTGAATTTACTTAAAATTTAGAATATCATTTTGGATAATAACAGTAATAATAGTAATAATAATTATTATAGCATCAATAATATATCTGTCAATAATAAACTGTTTACAGGCATTGTAATAGTTACCATAATATATAATTGTATAATTATCACTAATAACTATAATTAACCTATATATAGAATCATGAAATATAACCATACTATTATTACATATATAATCACAATAACAACAACTATAATAACAATAATTGATAGGACATTATACCAAATATATTGATGGTGTTGCTTACAGTAAAGGTACCAATAATACAATTGTGTTAATAAATACTTTAAACTATATCTGCTCTGCTTTGTCCATGTGTTTGAAAAGTGAATCTATATGTTTGGTAATGTATTTAGTCACATGTATTTAACATTTACAATGAATACAGATGTGGGTTTTTTTTTTGGAATTACTATTCACGATCAGAAGGGTTCTTCACTACTAAAGCTGAACAAAAAGTGAAACTTTGGAATGTAACCTCTCATTAATGCCTAAGCCCATACACATATGAACATAATACACAAAAGTTGTTTGTTTAACTGACAATCATTTTTGCCTTCTACAATCTGGTGTTTTAATTTACTTGACCAACTTATACACTTAACGGTTTGATCCATGCAAGAGTCAAAGCTTGTAATTGAAATTGCTGTCAGACTATAATCTCTGCCTGCTGGACAAAATGGACTTCAATCCCTCTACTGTGTGTAAAATTGTGAAGCAGTTTCACCAGACTGGACCTGGCCATGTTTACTCTTCCACCAAGTGTAGCATCATCCATCACATACAACAAGCTGACTTTGCTTCATCAAATTCCACCAGGTGAGATCTTCGACTGTATGTACCTGAGTTAAAAGTGATGTATCACTATGCTGTTATGTTCACATGTTATTAGCAGTGGTTATGTTTTTCCCATTGCATTTCTAAAATCAACAAAACTTTTTCTGTGTATACTTAGGCTGCATTATCTACAGTGGAGAGGTAGGTACCTGAAATGATATTCACATTTTAAAGTCTAATTGACTAAATGTCACCAAATTAAAAACATTTCACTCTTTCTTTCTTTCCCAAGTGCAATGTTACTTCAGCAAATGGTAAGTGTATAGTAGTTTTGATTCATTGTTATGAATTTTAATGTGATTTATTTTTCATAATGAATGAATGAATTAATGTTTTCACAGAAACAGACATTTGTGTTGGAATTAACAGGTGAGTGTTCTGAGGAAATGCTTACAATATCTCAAATATATTTAATGAACAAACTTTTCGTTTTGCAACTCAAGAAACATTTGATATGTTTTCCTTTTCGGCTACCAAAGCACTGCACTACAGCTCCTCCTCAACAACGGACAGATGAATGGACGTTTTTGTGACTTTGGCATTGAAGAATACACGTGTGCTTCAGTAAGCCACTTAAGTCTCTCACATTGAACGCAACAGTTATCATTTTCCAATTTTTACTTCATTAAAGGTTTCCTATTTTTTCTGTTCTGCTTTGTCCATTATCTCCACCCAGGTGTCCATGTTGACAGCACAGGATCTGGCAGCAGTGATGAAGTGTAACCAGTCCCCCAGCTCCACTGGTTCCAGACCAGTCTGGAAGCTGTTCCTCTCTAAGACCTCTGGGGTGTTGGATGCAGCTCTGGATCTTCTTGCCAACACGGTACAAAAAGTAGCTCTAACCAGACACTGAAAACAACTTTTATGGTGAAGACAGAATGAACAATCTCTAAAACGAATTAAAAGTAACACATCTGAATTCTGAAATTATTTAAATTTAAAGTTCTCATGTTTTTAATAATCTTAAAAAGATTTCCTAATGAAAACAAATGCTAATAAAAATTCCCTATTCACTGTCAGGCAAACAGTCTATCAAGATTTGAAAGAATATCTCTATTATAGAGCCAGAATCTTTATCTACTATTCCATACATTAAATATCCTCACGTAATATTAATGCAAATTTAATAATATTAAATATTGACCCATGTAATCCTTCTCCTAGTCCATGACCATGACTGGTCCATCAGCGTCTGTGGTTCTGGATGTGATTGGAGAGATGAGAGTGGCAATTCTGACTGCTGGATTTCCATAGACTTTTCTGTGCACCTTCATTCTTCCTGGGGGATGATTTTGATTTTGATGACTCCGTTGCCTTTTCTCTAGCTTCACCAATAAGCTAAGAAATAAGTATTTCTCATTCTGTGTTTGATTCACCAGTTTGAAGGAGTTTAGCCATCAGTTTGACAACATGACCTCACAGCAGCAGCATTTGGGCCTGAAGGAACTAATCCTGCCTTTCCTCTCCCGACCACAGCCAGGTACTGACTAACTGCAATATCTCAATAACAGTTTGGCTCTCATTTTCAAATGTATTTGCTAAATAAATATATTCCCATTCTATTCTCAATTAGAATGGGATATCTTTACTGGAAAATGTTTTGACTGGTATTTGCAGCCATTTTTCTGTTTGAATGCCTTAATACTTTGTTCTGATCTGTCCCCTACAACAGCAGTGCTTACTGGCTGCAGAACAACTTTGGGCCATTCTCAGCCCTTGTGTCTGTCAGAGAATTCCTGAATCTCAACCCAGTTACCTTATTATTATCAAATAAAATCCAGTGGTGGTGATAATCTTTTCTTGACTGTCTTTCTGTCCAGCTGGAGGCTGTAAGGCTCCTGTCTCCAAAGCAGAGTGCAGAACTTGTGGTGTTGCCTCTTCCTGCTGAGAAAGACGTTGTCATCAACGCAGTGTTTGACTCCCTGACTGCATCTCCAACTGGATTGGCTGAGTTTGTGTCCCACCTTGTTATGTTCTCTGGAACGGTAAAAAACATAAAGTAAAGATAATAGAAAATGTAACCATGCACATTAAGGTTTGAAATGACAACATATTTTTGCCACTTTTCAGGGAAACATTTCCTGCTCATCATACCAAATAATGTAAGTAGATCCATCAATATATAGTATTATGGTTTTTGAAGACAGGTAGATGTGATTTCATTCGTTATTATTGGCTGATGTTAACCCCTGACTTGTTGGGTCTCAGTTTCACCAGACTGGACCAGGCCATGCCTACTCTTCCTCAGAGTGTGGCATCATCCATCGCATACATGAATTTAACTTTAGCTCATCACATTCCACCAGGTGAGATCTTCTATCTACATGACGTAAACATTGCCGTTACATATACATTTTATTTGTATTGGTTATTTTGCTTTTCCATGGTGTTTTAGAAATGAACAAAATCCTAATATCTGCACTTTTCTTTTCTTAGGCTGCATCATATACAGTGGAGAGGTAGTTTTCAAATAATTGTAGTGGAGTAACAGTACAATATTTGCCTCTGAGATGTAAGTAAAAGTATAGACAATTGGAAATACTCCAGTAAAGTAAAAGTACCTTCTAATTGTACTTAAGTACAGTGCTTTAGTAAATGTACTTAGTTACTTTACACCACTGGATATTTCATACCAGTGTATTGAAGGATATTTCTTTCTCTTCCGTGTGGCTCTGCTGGGGAAATCTCCAACGGTCAGTTTGTGTACACCGGATCAAAGTTTGGAGACTCTGCTACAGGTGTCTGTGATGAAGGGTAAGAACATTATAAATATATATAATAAGAACTAGGGCTGGGACTCGATTAAAAACATTTATCAAATTAATTAGAGGCTTTGTAATGAATTAATCACAATTAATCACATTTTAATCGCATATCAATATTTTACTTGAGAACAGGGAAAGGCAATTTCTTCATACGTCTTTTAAGTACATGTAAAAAAATAAAAGGCTTAAAAATAATAAAAAGAAGGAAAAACGTTGCGACGCTGAGGAGCGTGTACAGAAGCAGCCTTCCCCCTCCATTGGCGCTCCCATATGATGGGAATTCAATACCCATATAACAATGAATTCAATACCCATATAACAATGAATTCAATACCCATATAACAATGAATTCAATACCCATACTTCTAGCTTCACATGTGTACTTTTTATAGAATGTCATATCAGAAGACCGAGCATCGCAGTGTAAAGAATAGTTCTACCCTTCCATTCAGAGCTCTGTCTTGAAGGAGCAATGTCTGTCCCGGATAGCGCAAGCTCTGAAGCTCATATCCACCTCTGACTGAAAGGAGCCTTGCCTTTAGGGACAGTGTGTCAATAGGATTAATCTGTTGATTGGTTCTATCTTTAATCGAGTGTTGATTCCAAGTTACTTGGAATCTATAAGCGAATAATACTTCCCCTCCCTACCGGCGTCTATAAGGTTTATGTGGCATCACTGACTGTACTCTTGCCTTGAAGACGGTCCGTGTCCGCCGGGATATGGCTCTTGTCTGGAAGGGTATAACTATTCTCTATTCTCTACGCTGCAAGGGTCTGTCTTCTGATGTGACAATTCTATAAAAAGCGCAAATGTGACGCTAGACTTCTGGTTATTAAATTTGTGCAATTATAATGCTCGGAGGAGGTTGGCCCCCAGACGTGCGGCACGCAAGCCTACCGAACTACTGGTGCCCACGAACCAGCCCCCAACTATGGGACAAATAGTACCACTGCCTAGTCTCGGAGGAGGTTGGCCCCCGGACGTGCGGCACGCAAGCCTACCGAACTACTGGTGCCCACGAACCAGCCCCCAACTATGGGTTAAATAGTACCACTGCCTAGTCTCGGAGGAGGTTGGCCCCCAGACGTGCGGCACGCAAGCCTACCGAACTACTGGTGCCCACGAACCAGCCCCCAACTATGGGTTAAATAGTACCACTGCCTAGTCTCGGAGGAGGTTGGCCCCCGGACGTGCGGCACGCAAGCCTACCGAACTACTGGTGCCCACGAACCAGCCCCCAACTATGGGTTAAATAGTACCACTGCCTAGTCTCGGAGGAGGTTGGCCCCCAGACGTGCGGCACGCAAGCCTACCGAACTACTGGTGCCCACGAACCAGCCCCCAACTATGGGTTAAATAGTACCACTGCCTAGTCTCGGAGGAGGTTGGCCCCCGGACGTGCGGCACGCAAGCCTACCGAACTACTGGTGCCCACGAACCAGCCCCCAACTATGGGACAAATAGTACCAGTGCCTAGTCTCGGAAGAGGTTGGCCCCCGGACGTGCGGCACGCAAGCCTACCGAACTACTGGTGCCCACGAACCAGCCCCCAACTACGGGTTAAATAGTACCACTGCCTAGTCTCGGAGGATGTTGGCCCCCGGACGTGCGGCACGCAAGCCTACCGAACTACTGGTGCCCCAGCTGCACTGGTTCCAGACCAGTCTAAAAAGCAAAGTTTGTTGTTTACCCAGGGTGTCGGACTAAGCACGAAGCTTGTTTCCAGCCGGACCCTGCATGGAAGCCTTGCTCAAGGGCTATTCAGCGGTGATTCATGATTGATGTGATGAATTGGGGAATCGAACTAGGGACCTTCCGGTATCAAGGCCGCCCCTCTAACCACTAGGCCACCGCTGCCACGCTGTCTGGAAGCTGTTCCTCTCCAAGGCCTCTGGGTGTTGGATGCAGCTCTTGATCTTCTAGCCAACACGGTACAAAAACTAGATCTAACCAGACACTGAAATAAACTGAAACTAAACTGCTAAGTGTTATGGCAAAGATAGAATGACCAATCACTGAAACTAATTAAAATGAACAATGATGACTGAGTTAGTACATCTCAGACCTACACATAATTACAGTCTATGTTTATAATTAGTAATTATAAAATGCACCAATGCAAAATAAAAATAAAGAATCAATTATTTCTGCCCAGAAGCTGTTATTTGTCCACATAAAGTCCACCCAGGTTTGGAATGAAAGTTCTCTATTGTAGAGCGAAAAGCCCTGTCCACTATTCTTTACACCAAATGAGCTCACACGTAATGCACATTTAAATGAAATATTGACCCATGTAATCCTTCCCCTAGTCCATGACCATGACTGGTCCATCGGCATCTGCGGTTCTGCATGTGATTGGAGAGCTGAGAGTGTCGATTCTGACTGATGAACAGTTGAGGGACAGTGATGTCATTGGGAAGTGGTTCTCTGGACGTTTGAGAGGGTTCCTGTCATCTGCATCAGGAGAGTTTCTATACTGCCTCAGCAGCAGGAACCTCAGCTGTAACACATACCAGCAAGTGTAAGTATTGAGCTGGAGACTTCGGTCATCTGTATACCCTTTGACTGAATTTTCCCACCTGGGGCTATCATCTTTATGTGGATGTATTTCACATTTCATCTCCCATAATGGGGTGTTTGGGTGAAAAGCATAGTTAAGTCACAATGTTTTGAATTTCTTTTCTTTTTTCTCGTGAGTAAAAAGTCATATAGTGAAGTTGAATTGAGTCCAAAGTAATGGGTAGTGTGGAAGAGAGCTGAAGAAGCGATAGGTAGGGTGGAACTGATGGAGTCAGGGGTGATTTGTGAGAGAAGGGTTCCAGCTAGAGTGAGAGGGAAGATGTGTACGGCTTGGAAATGGTGGCACTGATGAAAAGACAGGAGGCGGAAAAGACAGGTGGCAAAATTGAGGATGCCAATGATTACATTGGAGGATTAGCCCAGGTTAGAATGTTTTGGGATAAAGCAAGAGAGGCGAGGTTTGGATGTTTGTTTGGATATATACGGAGGAGGGATGAGAGGTATATTGGGAGAAGGATGCTGAAGATGGAGCTGCCAGGCAAGAGGAGAAGAGGTAGACCAAAGATGAAGTTTATGAATGAGGAGGGAGACGACATGCAGGTGGCTAGAGTGACCAAGGAAGATGCCGAAAACAGAAGCAGATGGAAACAGATGATGTGGCACACCCTGATGGGAATTGGCCGAAAAAAAAGAAAGAAGTGAAAACAAGTATTTACGGGGCCAGAGCTCAGCTCTGGACCTGTTTTGTTATTGGCAGTATTCTGTCACTTCTTCTTCTTCTGCCACTTTTCGCAGTTCTGGCTGAACCGTGCAGTCGCTTTTTACGAAACTCGGCCATATGGTAGATGGTCATGAAAGACTATCAAGAAATAATTCTCACAATCTTTCGTCCAAAGGTGGCGCTATAGCACTCAATTGAAAATGGCAACGTTGAACAGGTACAACTCATGCCCTGTTTGACCTACAGCCATGAAACTTGGATACACATACAGTATGCGTCTCCTCATGCTGAACAACTTTCACCCTCTGACTTTTGACCTCTGACCTTTAGATCTCCCACCATTTTGAATTATATGAAAAACAGTCATTGGCTCCTAACTTCTGCATTTTTTCACTTATGGAAAATCCGTTGGAAATTTTTGTAGGCAGAGGTCCAAAGTTGAAGTGTTAAACGTTTCGTGCAGATTGCTCAAATATCCCAGGAGTAGATAGATTTTAACTATTACAGTTTTATGAAAATTATTCATCTGCACCTAAAACATACATGCAGACTCACATTTCTTTGAAACTTTGCAGAAATGTACAGGGTCATTCCAAATATCACTGAAACCAATCTTACTCCAATTGGCCAAAGGGGGGCGCTATAGCTATTCTTTGAAAATGCAAACTTTAAACAGGCATAAGTCATGCCTCGTTTGGCCGAAAGTCGTGAAACTTGCTTACACTTGTGCCTTGACTCATGAGGAACACATGTATCGCTTTGACCAGTAAGCTCCGCCCTTAGATTGTCCGCAATTTTGAGCAGTTTGAAAAAGACTTGTTTTTGGCAATTCTGGCTTAACCTTGCATACGCTTTTTACGAAACTCGGCCATATGGTAGATGCACATGAAAAACTATCAAGAAATAATTCTCACACTCATTCGTCAAAGGGTGGCGCTATAGCACTCAATTGAAAGTGCCAACTTTGAACAGGTACAACTCATGCCCTGTTTGACCTACAACCATGAAACTTTGATACACACATGTGTCTCTTCATGCCCGACAACTTTCGTGGTCTGACTTTTGACCTCTGACCTTTAGATCGCCCACCATTTTGAATTATATGAAAAACAGCCATTGGCTCATAACTTCTGCATTTTTTCACTTATGGAAAATCCGCAGCTTTTGTTTTGTCGGCAAAGGTCCTAAGTTCATGTGTAAAATGTTTTGTGCAGATTACTCAAAAATCCCAGGAGGAAATAGATTTTAACTATTGCAGTTTTATGAAAATTATTCATCTGCCCCTAACACATACATGCAAGACTCACATTTCTTTGAAACGTTGCAGTAATGTAGAGAGTCATTCCAAATATCACTGAAACCAATCTCACTCCAATTGGCCAAAGGGGGGCACTATAGCAATTTTTTGAAAATGCAAACTTTAAACAGGCAAAAGTCATGCCTCGTTTGGCCGAAAGTCGTGAAACTTGCTTACACTTGTGCCTTGACTCATGAGGAACACATCTATCGCTTTGACCAGTAAGCTCCGCCCTTAGATTGTCCGCAATTTTGAACAGTTTGAAAACACTTAAACCCAGGATTTTTCAGCTATTTGCGTGAAACTGTATCATCTGTGTGGTCTCCTTTTTCACAGTTCCTTGTCTGTTGGTCCAATGGCGTCTCCCTTAAATGAGTGCCTCACAATCTCAAGGTCGCCAGTTCAAGCCTCCCTTGATGCAGACTTCATTTAAGTTGAATTGCAAACAACATGACTGTATCAATGAATACATGTGCAAATGGTAAAGATAACCTGAAATGCTTATTTGAGAGTACGCTTTTTCAATGTATGACATACTTCATTCTGAAAATAGCCGATCTACAATCTCAAAACTTTTCAGATAGCAACGTGTTTCTGAGCTTGTAGATCAGCTGCTTTCACTGTTTTCGGTTGCGAGGAGACATACAATTTCTCTATTGGTAAATGGTTTGTGAACGAGTGATCTTAGTGTTGGCTTGGTTCATGACAGAAGGCAAGAGTTTATGATCTTCAACAGACAACATCAGCCTGGACAAAGCTATAGCACTATAGGTAATGTTGAAGCCTATTAGTCCGAAGGTTGAGAATTCGATTCCTGTCAATGGCAATAGGTTGAGATGTCCAATCAATCCATTCTCTTTCCATCTCTCTCTCTCTCATCAATCTATTCCGTTTCCATGTCTCTTTTCAATCTATTCCGTTTCCATGTCTCTCTCTCTCTCTCTCTCTCTCTCTCTCTCTCTCTCTCTCTCTCTCTCTCTCTCTCTCTCTCTCTCTCTCTCTCTCTCTCTCCAGTTTCCATCTCTCTCTCTCTCTTTCCCTCCCTCTCTCTCCAGTCTCTCTCTCTCTCTCTCTCTCTCTCTCTCTCTCTCTCTCTCTCTCTCTCTCTCTCTCTCTCTCTCTTCCCTCCCTCTCTCTCCAGTTTCCATCTCTCTCTCTCTCTCTCTCTCTCTCTCTCTCTCTCTCTCTCTCTCTCTCTCTGTTTCCATTACTCTCTCTCTCTCTCTCCAGTTTCCATGTCTGTCTGTCTCTCTCTCACTGGCCCTTCAGAGGTTTGTCTGTTGGTCCAATAGCGTCCCGCTTAAGTGTATGTCTCACAACCTCAAGGTCACAGGTTCAAGCCTCACTTGGTGCAGACTTCATCTAAGTTGCATTTCACACAACATGACTATCAATGAATACATTTGCAATTGTTAAAGATAACATGAAATACTTAATTGAGTGTTTTTTACATACTTCATTGTGAAAATAGCTGATCTACAATCTCACAACTTTTCAGATAGCAATGAGAGTATGTTTTTTCAATGTATAACATACTTCATTGTGAAAATAGCCGATGCACAATCTGACAACTTTTAATGGTTTGTGAGCTTGTAGATCGGCTACTTTCACTAGTTTTGGTTCTGAGGAGATGTACAATTTCTTCATTGGTAAATGGTTTGTGAACGAGTGATCTTTGTGTTAGTGAAACAGGGGCTTGGGTCATGACAGAAGGCAAGAGTTTGTGATCCTCAACAGACAATATCAGCCTGGACAAAGCTATAGCACTATAGGTAGTGTTGCAGCTACCTAAGAGTGCCTCACGATCGCAAGGTTGCCGGTTCAAGCCTCACTTGATGCAGACTCATTTAAGTTGAATTGCAAAAAACATGACTCAATCTATTCCGTTTCCATGGCTCTCTCTCTCTCTCTTCAATCTATTCGGTTTCTATCTTCAATCTATTCCGTTTCCATGTCTCTCTCTCTGTCTCTTCAATCTATTCCGTTTCTATCTTCAATCTATTCCGTTTCCATGTCTCTCTCTCTGTCTCTTCAATCTATTCCGTCTCTCTCTCTCTCTCTCTCTCTCTCTCTCTCTCTCTCTCTCTCTCTCTCTGAGGGTCGGCCATAGCTGAGTGGTTAGTGAGCCAGAGGCTCTGGTTGACCCAGGTACGATTCCAGGCCAGGTCAGCAAATGTGTCGATGAAATGAAATTTGTCCCTGAGCAAGACTCTTAACCCCTAATTGCTCACAGGCCCTCTTTGGAAACAAGACCGCAAGGACTTTCATGAACTGACCTGTTAAAGGAATTATCATTTCTCTTTCTCTCTCCTGGCCCCGTATTATCGCTGCTTGCAGCTATATTTCCGTTTCTTCTTCTGCCACTTTTGGCAGTTCTGGCTGAACCGTGCAGTCGCTTTTTATGAAACTCGGCCATATGATAGATGGTCATGAAAAACGATCAAGAAATAATTCTCACAATCTTTCGTCAAAAGGTGGCGCTATAGCACTCAATTGAAAAATGCCAACTTTGAACAGGTACAACTCATGCCCTGTTTCACCTACAGCCACGAAACTTCGATGCACACATGCGTCTCCTCATGCTGAACAACTTTCACACTCTGACTTTTGACCTCTGACCTTTAGATCTCCCACCATTTTGAATTATATGAAAAACAGTTAAAACCTATCTCCTCCTGGGATTTTTGAGTAATCTGCACGAAACTTTTTACACATGAACTTTGGACCTATGCCAAAAAACGTTTGCAAAATATTTTCCATAAGTGAAAAAATGAAGCTTTAATGAGCCAATGAATATTGCAGTTTTATGACAATTATTCATCTGCCCCTAACACATACATGCAGACTTACCATTCTTTGAAACTTTGCAGAAATGTAAAGGGCCATTCCAAATATCACTGAAACCAATCTTACTCCAATTGGTCAAACGGGGGCGCTATAGCAATTTTTTGAAAATGTAAACTTTAAACAGGCAAAAGTCATGCCTCGTTTGGCCGGCAGCCATTAGACCTGCTTACACATGTGCCTTGACTAATGAGGAACACATCTATCACGTTGACCAGTAAGCACCGCCCTTAGATTGTCCGCAATCTTGAGCAGTTTGAAAAACACTTAAACCCAGGATTTTTCAGCTATTTGCGTGAAACTGTATCATCTGTGTGATCTCCTTTCACAGGTTCTTGTCTGTTGGTGGCTTCTCGCTTAAATGTGTGCCCCACAACCTGAAGGTCACCAGTTCAAGCCTCACTTGGTGCAGACTTCATCTAAGTTGCATTTCACACAACATGACTATCAATGAATACATCTGCAATTGTTAAAGATAACATGAAATACTTAATTGAGTGTTTTTTACATACAGCTGATCTACAATCTCACAACTTTTCAGATAGCAATGAGAGTATGTTTTTTCAATGTATAACATACTTCATTGTGAAAATAGCCGATGTACAATCTGACAACTTTTAATGGTTTGTGAGCTTGTAGATCGGCTACTTTCACTAGTTTTGCTTCTGAGGAGATGTACAATTTCTTCATTGGTAAATGGTTTGTGAACGAGTGATCTTTGTTTTAGTGAAACAGGGGCTTGGGTCATGACAGAAGGCAAGAGTTTGTCATCCTCAACAGACAATATCAGCCTGGACAAAGCTATAGCACTATAGGTAGTGTTGCAGCTACCTAAGAGTGCCTCACGATCGCAAGGTTGCTGGTTCAAGCCTCACTTGATGCAGACTCATTTAAGTTGAATTGCAAAAAACATGACTCAATCTATTCCGTTTCCATGGCTCTCTCTCTCTCTTCAATCTATTCGGTTTCTATCTTCAATCTATTCCGTTTCCATGTCTCTCTCTCTCTGTCTCTTCAATCTATTCTCTCTCTCTCTCTCTGTGTCTCTTCAATCTATTCTCTCTCTCTCTCTCTCTCTCTCTCTTCAATCTATTCTCTCTCTCTCTCCAATCTATTCTCTCTCTCTCTCTCTCTCTCTCTCTCTCTCTCTCTCTCTCTCTCTCTCTCTCTCTCTCTCTCTTCAATCTATTCTCTCTCTCTCTCTCTCTCTCTCTCTGAGGGTCGGCCATAGCTGAGTGGTTAGTGAGCCCGCCTAGGGAGCCAGAGGCTCTGGTTGACCCAGGTACGATTCCAGGCCAGGTCAGCAAATGTGTCGATGAAATGAAATTTGTCCCTGAGCAAGACTCTTAACCCCTAATTGCTCACAGGCCCTCATTGGAAACAAGACCGCAAGTACTTTCATGAACTGACCTGTTAAAGGAATTATCATTTCTCTTTCTCTCTCCTGGCCCCGTATTATCGCTGCTTGCAGCTATATTTTACTCTTGAATTTTAAATGTTTTGTTCTCAATTATTTTTTCTTTTCTTTCAAATTTTATATTTTTTTGCTTGCAAATATATATTTTTGATTGCGTTTTTAATTTGTTTTGATTTAAAAATATTGTTTTTGTTCTTTTCATATAATTTCCTTTGCTTACAAATTATTATTTTTTTCTTGCTGTTTTAATTTGTTTTCATTCAAAACTATTCTTTGCTCTGTTTATATTTTTTCTCTCTCAAATGTTTTTCTTTTGTTTGTTTAATAAAGACACAAATGTAACTCCATATGTACCTCCTCCGAGATGGTATTCAATAAAAAAAAAACATCATTCTACTAATGTATACACTGTATATGGCATACAAAGTTATACAATACTGGTGTGATTTAAGAGGTACAATAACTGTCTGTTAGTGCTGCTGATTACCTCAGACCCAAGCAGTTCCCCCAAATCCACTTGACTATAGGGTAGATGAGAGAATGATTCCACACAGAAGACAGACAGGCCACAATTCTACGATCAGCATATTGTAATGGTCCATTAGGAAATTATAGCAAGAAGCATCTCTTAAATTGCAAAAAGCTCCATCCTTCCATACTTGAGCTGTAGTCTCTCTCTTCCTAGACAGCCATGTTCCTCCTGCTGTGGCCTCTTGACCTACAAAGATTTAATATTTTCCAATCCCTATCAATGGTTCACTCACTCCACACTGAAAATAACTAACAGGTCTACCTGTTCAACACAACATAGTCACTACACGCCAACATTCAACATGCACAAGAGAGAGACACTTTTAATTGTATATTCTCAATCTCCGACACCTGCAATAACCACTGTAATCCACTGTCCTCCATGTGGTCGACTATCAACATGCAGATATGGACAGATCGTGACCGGGGAGAGTGCACAGATCAGATGCGAGGACAAGGGTCACTGCATCACAGTGGCAAGGCTGTGCCACGAGTAGAGACACGAGGAGCAGAGGATCTTTGGGGATCTCATTTGAAACAAGCCGTTGCGGCTTTTATGAGCGATCCATTTTAGCTGACCTTGTATTGTAAACTGTACTTCCATGTGCTTTTTCTCAGCAATCTTCTAAATCAGAGGTCTTCAACAGGGGGTCCGGGACCCCTAGGGGGTCCTCAGAGTTACTACAGGGGGTCCGCCAAATCCTTGTGTGATATGATTTTTTTTAACATGAACCACTTGAACCCTAGCACCCCTTTTCTGAGGAGAACCAAAAATAGCAGATCTACAAGCTCACAGCTGCGAGGCGTTGTGAGCTTGTAGATCTGCTATTTTTGGCAAAGAGGTATACAGTAGGTGTGGAGGGAAAAAACAGCAAACCAAGTAAACAAAAAAGTTTAATCTGAAACACAAGTTTATACAATATAGAGGGGGTCCCTGCTTCATCTCTTTGTCAGCTAGGGGGTTCTTGGCCTGAAAACGTTAAAGACCCCTGTTCTAAATAAAGTAATCAATCAATCAATCAATCAATCAATCAATCAAAGAGATCCAGGATGAGATCTAGAGTGATGGGGAGGGTTAGGGTGGACATTCCAAGGGCCTGCCAATAAATGGGTTTACAGACAATGGGAGGAGTCTGAGTGTCAGTACTGTCAGTGACTGGAGGAATTGAGCACAGCAGCACTACTACTAGTAGTAAGTGGTTACAGTGTCTTACGGTAACCGCGACGGGTCCACTGTGCCCAAACCACTTGACCCACACAACATGCACCGAGAGCAGGACGGCGGCGACTCGGCGTGGTACTCAACCGGGTCCGAAGTTGGATCGAAGCCGGACAGCACCTTTGGATGAAAACTGCATGGTGTAACACTTGCAGTGGGCCAGCCTCCCTGTCATCTGTATCACAGGTGACGCCCGGACAACCGAAGAGGGGGTTGAGATACAGTAGATCCCAGGGCCTTGCTGTCTACAGATGCATGCTTCAGATGGTCATGGCTTGGTGGGGGTGGGTCACTTTGGGGTCAAGAAGACTCTATGACAACTTTGGGCTATATGTCCACAAGTGTGACAGCTGTAAGACACAAAAAGGTCCCACCTGGCATTTTGGGCCCTTTCCCCATTAAAGACAACAGCAATCGCAATGTTACAGTAGCGATGGATTAGTTTATAGTGGCCAGAGGTATCCGTGGTTCTTGACCAGAACGCTGTTACCATGGCAGAAAAACTGGTGGAAAATATGCATTGCTGGTTTGGGGGTGGAGTTGGCTCCACAGACCCAACTCCACAACTACAATGACCCATCTACAATTTGAGTAAAAGTACTTTAAGTACTTAAAAGTTACTTCATTGAGTTAAAAAATACTTAAAAGATGTTTCTGCCATCATAAAGTTATCTTACAGCAGTCTTAGGCTAATAATAGCTTAATGAAATGAACTCATCAAGGGCACCACTCACTTCACACTGGGTGTGATTTTTTTTAAAGGGGGGAAAAAAACATTATCATTATCCGCCACTAAGCGTCGCTGTACACCGACAGTGGAGAGGCACCCGCCCCTGTTGAACCATTTAGTTTATATAAAAAGTAAGACCTTATACGCGGCCATCTTGTCTACAAATGTCAACATAACCACCTTTCCCGCAAGTAGTGGGTTAATCGGCAAATGTAAGAGCCGGTGGAGGAGGGGAGCAATATATTACATTCATTTGCATCTTAGAAATGATCAGCTTCAAGAAAGTAAGGCAAATTATGGGTGATCCAATAGCAGTGGTGGAAAAAGTACTCACATGTTTTACTTAAGTAAAAGTATCAATACTGCAATGTAGAAATACTCAGTGACAACTGACAAGTAGAAATCCGAAATTCAAAAAGTACTTGAGTAAAAATACAAAAGTATTGGTATCAAAATATAGGCTACTAAAAAAAGTAGAAAGTACTCATTATGCAGAATGTCCCATTTCAAGCCAAAGTTTAAATAGGGCTGAAGAAGTGTATATTTTAATAACAATTCAAATCTACAAAGTAACTAAAGTTTTCAAATAATTGTAGTGGAGTAAAAAGTACAATATTTTCCTCTGAGATGCAGTGGAGTAGAAGTAAAAGTACTGAAGATTGGAAATACTCCAGTAAAGTGAAAATACCTCAAAATTGTACAGTACTTGAGTAAATATACTTCGTTACTTTTCACCACTGTCCAATTGAAGAGCGAATAACTGATGTGCAAATGATGGGAGTCAACATCCCATAGCCTGGAGGGATTGTCGCGCTGTGATTGGCTAATTGGTTGTCAAACAACTGCTTACGTGTGTGGCGTGAATCATGTCCATCAACTTGTGTTGCCAAACTCATACTAAAACTACTTCTACTACTCTAATACTACTAGAGTTTAATAGAGTATAACTTTGGAATTGTTCGCTATTATTCAAAGACCTCATATAGGTTCAACTTCTTGCCTGGCTGTCCACTCCACAGACAGTATCCAAAAATGCAGTGGTGGAAAAAGTGCTACATTTGTTTTACTTAAGTAAAAAGTATCAATACTGCTCCAATCCATACCAAACTTGGCACAAGTAAAAGTCTGGAATTCAAAATTGACTTCAGTAAAACTACAAAAGTATTGGTATCAAAATGTACTTAAAGTACCAAAAGTAAAAATTCTTATTGTGCAGAATGCCCAATTTCACAACAAGTACAACATGTAAAAAGAAATCTTTTTGAAAATAGTCGATCTACAAACTCACAATGCAAGTGGTTAGTGTGTTTTGTAAAAATAATCTAAATCTAGTTTTCAAATAATTGTAGTGGAGTTAAAGTACAACATTTGCCTTTGAAGTGTAGTGGAGTAGAGGTAAAAGTACAGAAAATTTGAAATACTCCAGTAAAGTAAAAAATAACAATCTCAAACTGTAGGCCTACTTAGTTACTTTACACCACTGAATAGAGTATAACCTTGGAATTGTTCGCTATTATTCAAAGAGCTCATAAGGTCCTTGCCTGTCCACTCACTATCCAACATTTTAAAATTGCTGTCGCTCATAACAACCAACTGGTCAATCACAGTGGTGCCGTCCCTCCGGCATATGGGATGGAATTTCATTCCACTTGACGTATAGCATTTGGAACTGTTTTGCCACGATTTATTTTTATTAGACTTTTTGATCTATTGAATACTTTATTAACAGTTTGCAAATAGTACAGTGGTACGTTTAAACAATAATGCTAACATAAAGGGGTTACTTCGATTAAAAAAAAAGAAATAGGATTAAAGGTAAGGTAAGTGATTTTCTTTGGTTAGAATAAGTGTTGAAATGGCTCCATATTCTGATATTATACTACTAATTGTACTAATTGCTATAGAGTGTTTGTGCATCTCTCCGGCTCTTTATTAAACATTTCAGGTCCAATTTTACCCAATAAGGATGAAGAACTCAGTCAGGATACAGATTAAACAAGTGAAATTGGAAGTGATGACACAAAGAAATGAGCTGACAAGATTGGAACTGGAACACTATAAAAACGAAGCTGATGAATGGATACTCTCTCCTGATTGGCTGAAATGTTGTTACCTACCTGAAAATGTACAGTGGTAGAGATGGGGGGAGACCCCTGTTACTGAACAAGTTACACTTTATATAGTAGGCCTAATGATTACTATCAGAATACAGTGCTTTAACCTTTTAACAAAAACGTTTTGTTTTAACCAAAACATATCACACAAACTGACTAATATATAATTAAAGGACGACTTCACCCATTTTCAACCTATCTTCATATAATAGGTCCTCACTAATGCTCATGATATAATGGTACACTTTTTTCTACTTGGTCTGTGTCTCATTGGAGGGCTGTGGACAGTCCAGAAACCCGTCTACCAATGACATCATTGTTAGGCAGGATTTTGTTTTTCCAAAAAGTTTTTTTTTTAATTCAGATTTTTATTAAGGTGAGAACAATGGGATCTATTATTACATTGCAACTTTGCAGGAATACAAAGCCTGCAGTTTCTATTACCTAGGATTCCCCATCGATGATGTCACTGGTAGACGGGTTTCTGAACTGTCTACAGCCCTCCTCTGAGACACAGACTGATTCGATTTTTTTTTTACCATTATATCATGAGCATTAGTGAGGACCTATTATATGAAGATAGGTTGGGTGAAATGGGTGAAGTCGTCCTTTAAATAATTAAATAAATAAAAGCAAATAAATAAATAAATAATTAAATAAATAAATGAATGTTCTGTGTAAAGCACATTGAATTGCCTTGTTGTTGACATGTGACATACAAATACAATTGCCTTGCCTTGCCTTGCCTAAATAGATAAATACATACAATAAATTGTGAATTGATTTGATTGGGGCTCTGTCTGTATTCTTGGGTGGGGTCTGTACAGTACGTAGACAGACAGACAGACAGCATCCTGGCCTGGGAGTTCAACGCTGCCTCCCGGGGAATCAATTCAAGGCAACAAAGTCCCCTGTGTAAACGTGCTTGTTGTCGTCACGTCAGCAGCAGCAGTAGACACACACACACACACGCAGGGGTAGAGCGGCTCTGCCGTGCAGGACTACAACTCACCACACGCACACACACTCACACACGCACGCACGCACACCCACACACAGTACAACTTAACAACTTCAACAACACACAGGCTCACACACTCAGTGACACCTGGACCCTGCTGCCGTTCACCAGCCTTCATATCGGTAAGTCACGATAATAGTTCACACACACGTTGTTTGACTGTTGTTTTGTGCACGGCTCGGTACAGCTGTCATTCTGACATTAACAACTCAGCTGTGCGTGTGTAATGACTAATGACACGCACATACGCACGCACGCATGCACGCACTTACGCACAGACAGCCACACTGCTGCAGAAATGATGGTGTATATATCTAGATAAAAGTGGACTTCATAGTGACTTAACAGCGTTTTGCGAAGTGTTTGTCTGTGTGTTTGGGGGGGGGGGGGGGGGGGGGGGCAGAGAAAGAGGACACACACACACACACACACACACACACACACACACACACACACACACACAGAAGTATCTCCTATCGTCATGGTGGTGATGGTTCTGAAATGACAGCGACCACTGAAGCGCACTCTCTCTGTGTGTGTGTCTGTCTGTCGGGTCGGGGAGTATTATAGTGAGGTTGTAGTTGAATGTTTGAAGTGTATTTGGATACAATTGTATCCAAACTAAAGTTGGTGTCCATAACAAACAAACTCTAGAGGTGTTATCGTGTGAATGTCTATCGACTCCATCCATCCATCCACCTCCGCCCTCCCTGGGCTGACTCACTCTCTCTCTCTCACACACACACACACACACACACACACACACACACACACACACACACACACACACACACACACACACACACACACACACACACACACACACACACACACACACACACACACTCTCTCTCTCTCTCCAGCTCTCTCTCTCTCTCTCTCCAGCTCTCTCTCTCTCTCTCTCTCTCTCTCTCTCTCTCTCTCTCTCTCTCTCTCTCTCTCTCTCTCTCTCTCTCTCTCCAGCTCTCTCTCACTCTCTCTCTCCAGCGTCACGACGGCAGGCAGCAACGTTCGAGTCCCGTGGCTCCTCATAAATAAAGTGGTGATTTAGTAAGGAGGAACACGTGCGGTGCCGCCGGTCTCTTAAATCCAAACTAATGAGCCACGCGTGTTTCTTTTTTATTTCTTTATTTCTGGATAGTCGACGAACATTTTCTCTTTTTTTTACCCGGAGGCAGGCAAGGAGCGCGTCTTTGGCTTCCACCACCTCGTTCTCTCTCTCTCTCTCTCTCCCTCAGTCTCTCTCCTCTCTCTCTCTCTCTCTCTCTCTCTCTCTCTCTCTCTCTCTCTCTCTCTCTCTCTCTCTCTCTCTCGGATAAGTAACGTTAAAAGGTTGCCTGCATACAGTAGGAGCTTATCAGGCCATTTGCTTTGAGAAGATGAAGAGGATAGCCTACTTGTGGAGGAAGGTGAGATCAGTTGTAAAAATATAGCCTAAGGGGCAACCCACTCCTTGAAATCTTAAATCAGAGGTTTAGGAAAAAATTCCCCCTGGTTATGTTCTGAGTGAGTCTGATGAAATTATTTTACATTTACAAATGTCCAAATATTGTATTACTAAAGCTGCACTTTCAGGGTGACTCCAAGGGAAACTGTGAAGGGATGCGAATACATACACACTGACTTGATGCCACCCTATATATGCCTCTATAGCCTACATCTTCAAACTTCTGCCATTCTGTTATTCTATGTATAAAGCATAGTCATAAACTCCATAATTTGTGAATATTGCCTTCTGATAATGCAGAAAGTGAGAGAAACCGCCTATATGTAGGCAACTTTTCTCAAGCTGGGGCCCCTGTCACTTTAGGGGCCACAGGTTATGAGCTTAAGTGCTGGGCTGGCTGTTAGCAATCAAGCGAGGCTTATTTGGCTGAATTGGCTCACTACCACTAAGTTCATAACATGAGTTGTATTAATTTCTGTTTGTCTGGCTGGCCAGTGATTGTGCTTATCTTGTATTTTTATTTACGGGGGTAAGATAAGGCCTCAGGACGCCGCCTATTTATTTGAGCATCCAGGCGTGCAAAAAAATGAATAAGTGGCACTTCAGGCCACAGATATGATAGTTCAATAGGCCAAAATGGACAGTAAACAAAGAACCCATAATGCCAATGGTGGTAGGGAACAAAAGCCACAGTGCATTCCTGACAGGCTATTGTGGGACCCAGATTCAGGTGTGTCATGGTGTGTTGCTATTCATCAGTATTTGTTAAGGAAAGTGTGGTCAGACAACATTTTGAGAGTCCCTGGGTTTTGGAATGGCACCCACAACTTATTTTGTATTTTGAGTGTCTTGTCAATGAGTGAGATGCTACTGTCGAGGCCTTTCTGGTCTTAAACAGGTGTCATGTCTTGAGCTGAAAATGAAAATGGAAAGTAGTAAATTGCTCATATAGGTAGTTTTGAAATAATTGGCATAATTGAGATATTATTAGTCAACAGTTTTTTTCAGTTGAAAATGTAAAATTTGATTGAGGGGGGTGGGGGTAAATAATGTAATATTTGTCAAAACACTTGGCGAAAGTGTAGTGCAATGCAGATGAAGACATTAGCTTTTACTGTGTTATAAGATGTTTAGATAGGGTTGTGTACAAAGAACAATTTATTCAACCACGAAAAACCCCAAATCTCTTTTACGGGAGGGATCTGGCAATTTCGATGGAGGAATAGGGTATTATGTAGCTCATTGATTCTCAAAGTGGGGTCCGGGGACCCCCAGGGGTCCTTGGGGGCGTTCCAGTTGGTCCCCAGCAAAATGTGTTAATATAGCATCACAATAATTTTAACTTTTTATACTTTAGCGATTCAAAAATAGCAGATATACAATCTCATAGCTGTAGATCTGCTATTTTTTTTTAATCGTGAAAATTTGTGCAAACCTTTGAATATATATATTTTGTAAGCGAACATTTGTAACTCAAATCTTTGCTTCTGGGAGGGTCCCTGGAACAAAATATTTGAAATGAGGGTCCGCGGCCAAATACATATCATTTTGGGGGTCCTTGCCATGAAAAAGTTTGAGAACCACTAATCTAGCTGATACATCATATTCAATGCATGGCAACAAGCAGTGTGTGAAACCAGTTGAGGAGAACTACTCTGGAGAGGCTCACTAGTAAGTCTAATGAAACCACACGGGCAATGGCCAGAGTGAAAGCAACTCTCAACAGAGCATCTTTCCCACAGGAGCCACTGGAATAGCTTTAATGTGCTTTGACACAAATTCTACCAGTGTCGGAAACTCAGAACTCAGTTGGAGGGGAGAAATGCTGTTCTTCCTCAAGGAATTCCATCACCATGCATTTTGCTGGTGGCGCTACTCGGCAAAATACTGACTGTTCACCTGGGTGACACTCCATTTTGTTGTGGGCCATTCCCTACTTGTATTTTCTTTGGCATAGACAGATAATAGGAAAGGAGAGAGTGAGCCATTATAGTGGAGTCACAGCAACGAAGGCTCTGATAGGATGCACCTTTTTATATATTGTACAATTATTCAGAAATTACTCTTAACCTTGTAAATATGGCCATTTGTAATCCACACATGATGCATTAAGGTGGACATTTTGTGTATAAAGTATTTTTTCCCCTCTACCACACCTATCTCTATCATGTTACTGTACTTACTCAGATTTTGAGTCACTCTGGATAATAGCTGCTGTTAAATGCCTGCAACTTTTGTGTCTTTTATGTTAGGTATTTCACTGATACTCTGGAGTAACACTTGAGCATGTAGGGGAGCAACCTGTGTGTGGACACTTTGACAAGATACTGTTAATCAAACCTTTTGACTATTCTTGGGTGGTACGTGTTTGTTCATACCTTCATAGCTTCCTGACATTTCACCAGGGTAGATGGTGGTATGAACATTTAAAACGAAAGAAGAAAACTAGCTATCACCAGCTAGACCGCTGGCAATAAAAGTCATTGTAGCATGAATGACATTGTCTAGCCTACAATAAGTAATAGTAAAAAAAAAAGTAGCCATCGGAAACGAGAGTTCCCGAGCCATGAGGTCCAGCTCAGGAGCCTAATCGGAGCCATCTCCTGTTTCCGTGGCATTAGGCAGCTTGATGTGCAAGTGCACCCCCTGGACACGACGGTATTATGTCACAGGGACATGACAACCCTTGATACTGAGTGCCAAGCGGTATCACAGGGCATTGGTACCATTTTCATAGTCTTTGGTATGACTTGGCCAGGGAACTCTCTAAACCACAAGGCCACTGAGCTGGTCCTAGCCTACAATGCTGTGTGTCTAATTGGCATACTTTGACAGGTCCTGGGTTTAAATATTTATGGCCCATATAATAATGACTAGATAGGAAATAAGCACCCTTGTAGAGCCTTCCATAGTTTCAGCATGCTGGTGGACGTGATGACACTTGTTGCCGAGGTGGATACCAACACATTAGTGGGCTGAACAGAGATGATGTGTGGGTGATGGTGGAGACTGGCAGTTGAATAAAATCATAGCGATTAACCCATTAAGAGACCTGAGGTAACAGTTTTCTGAAAAACGTTTCTATGTCAGTGGTTCTCAAACGTTTTCATGTCAAGAACCCCCAAAATGATATTTATTTGGCTTAAAATGTTAGCTTTGAATTATATATAATTCAAAGATTTGCACACATTTTCCAGATTTGATGCCGCCCAAGCCGACTTTTGACCTTCTCCTGTATTATCATTATCATTCCGTCCAGTCTTTTTGTAGGCCTGCCTAAGCTACTTGCTTAATTTTGTAACTAAACACAGCATTATCCTCTGTGTTAAGCCTGAGTTACACTTTGTCGTACGATGGTGTATTGTGTGCACGTAGATCTGCTATTTTTAACTTTCTCCTATAATGACGCACCCAAAATAGGGACGCCTCTATGAAAGCGGTTAGTTTAACTCTCTGCGTCAAATTACCACTGAGGATTTTACTGCGTACACCCCCTGTACCTCTGTTGACAGATCAGACTTTGCCTGAGGAATTAGCAATTCTGCATATTTATTGTCTGTGTGACTGGTCCTGTTGAGAAGTTGCAGTCACTTGTACAGTATGTGTAGTGGTATTTTTATTTGTCTGTGCTGTACCAGTATTTGGGTTCATTTCTCTTCAACCTGTTGCTCACATTGAGGCAGAACTAATGGTTTGAAATGTGACCTGGGTTTTCCTCTGCTGCTGCTTAGTGACACAGTTTACTTAGACAGGGGTTGCCCCAGTGTGTTGAACACCAGATGGGCCACGGGGGCACATTTGCTGCACCTAGACTAGAATTTGGAAAGTTACGTACTAAATAAATAAATGCTATCGTCAGTTTGTCACTAGGGGTACGTGGCTAGGTAATCCATTAAGACCTGGGACGAATCTTGTGTGTCATTTTTAGATACCTTTGGCTATTCAAAAATAGCTGATATACAAGCTCATAGCGTGGCACTCGGTGCCACGCTATGAGCTTGTAGATCTACTATTTTCGAAAAATCGTGTAAATTTGTTCTTTGAATAATATATATATTTTTAAAGCGAACATATGTAACTCAAATCTTTGCTTCTGGGGGTCCCTGGAACTAATTATTTTGAGATGGAGTCCGCTGCCAAATTTTGGGGATCCTTGACATGAAAAAGTTTGAGCACCACTGATATTATAGCAACATAAGTTTAAAAAAAAACTGTTAGGATTTTAGAAGACATTTTGTAGAATCCCCAAAAAGCAAAGATTTGAGTTACAAATGTTCGCTTTAAAATATATATCTTCAACGATTTGCATACATTTTCAATTATTTTCAAATATATAGCCACAGATGCGTTCCCGGTCTTAATGGGTTAAAACATTTATTTATGGCGAGATGGAATGTTTTGTCATGCTGGGGAGCCCATGTTGACAAAATTAGAAGAAAGTCTAGTCCAAATTTACCCCGCATTACGCATTTGGCTGGTGGCTATTTTCTATATCCCACCCTTCCCTTAGCAGTGCCATCCTCCTGAACAACGTGTGAAACAACTGTACAGTACACCATGTGTATGCGTGTGAGCACTCGTGTGGGTGTGTGTGTGTGTGTGTGTGCATATCATCATCAAACGGTGACCACAACACGTGTGGAGATCTGTCATCTTGTGCTAGTCATCTGTGGTTGAGAGGAGGAAAACCAACCTCGCTTTCCTCCGTCCATCCCTGTAGCTGTTAAAAATGCTATCAGCTGTGTGCACCTCCCACATGTACTACTCTAGCAGGCAGGCTCACAGTGGTGGGTTATGCTAGTATATGGTGTGTGCGTTTTGAACAGGAAGAGGGAAGAGGCACCTGCCTGCTGACTGCCAGTTGTCTTGCATCAGCTGCTTTGCTGCACGCGTTAAAGCCATTGCCAATAGGTAATTGATGTTGCTGAACTTATTCCAGACCTTCCTGACCTAGTCATTATCTGGCTGTTCGGAAGCCTCTGTTGACTCTCTGGCCATGCTTGCTGCTGACTGAGTACAGACCTCTGTCAACCTACAGTGATATGACACAGTTGAGAAAATACGCCGTGACCAACTACTAACAAAGAAAGAAAAAAAGAGACTTCCATAAATAGAGGGTGCTTGATGGATGGACTGACACCCCTAAATACAAATTCGACTACACCGTATTGGTAGGGGGGAGAGAACCTGCACTAAACTATTTCTCCGTAGTGGTTTAGTCTGATAAGCAGTTTTCAAACTGCAACCTAAGCTGAAAGGGGACCTTATACCAGTTTGTTCTGATAAAAAATTGCTTTGAATTTGAATATGTGTCTCTCTCTACGCAGGGCCCCAGAATAATGGATCTACTGTAGCTCCATAGACACTGCGGTGCTCCTCAACCCTGGCTTTGGATTTGATTCGGTGACTCTCAGAAGGCTGCAGTGTGGCCCTCCAGTCTCTGCCACCATGGACTTCTTTGATGACTCCAACCTGTTTGTTGGAGGGCTGGAGGGGCTTGACGAGGAGGGCTTCGCCTCAGGACCGTCACTAGTGGACGAACTGAACCTCAGTGCTGACTTTGAGCCCCTCCAAGTAGAGCCTCTTGGACCGGGGAAACGTCACCAAGGCATGATGCCCCCGACCTCCTCGACGTCCTCCCAGCAGCCGCCCCTTCCTGGCTACGAACAGCAGATGGGTCACTATAACGCCATCAAGGCCCAAAACCCTATGGGCCAGCCATTTCATGGCTCAGGGGGCACCAGTGACGGAGCAGGAGGAGGTGGCATTATGGCACAGCAACATGGCCAGTATCATGGCACCTCCATTGCACAAGCTCCCCAGTCTAATGGGATGTTCTGTAACAGTGGCAGCCCCATGTGGGGTAACCAGGACCAGAATGGGAATATGTACCTCCCCTTATCTCAGCAGCAGCAGCCACAGCAGCTTCATCAACATCATCAGCAGCAGCTTCACGACCAGCAACTTCAGCGTAGACAGCAACAACCACAACAGCAGCAACACCACCCCTGTCAACAACAACAGCGATTGCAACAACTGCATCAACAGCAAAATCACCATCAACAGATGATGAACCAACGTCAGCATCACCAAATGAACCCTCAGGCTCTGGCCATACAACAACAACAACAACAGCAGCAGCATCACAACTTTCCCTTTCACCCAGGCAGCCATCTTCAGAGCCAAGTGCACCACAGTCAGCCGCTGGTTCAACAGCAGCTCACTATAGGAGGAGCTCGCTTCCACTCCAGAGCCACGCCTACGTCGGGTGATCTGCCCAGTAAGTCTTATATGGAGAGTCAGAATGGCTCTCTTGGTTTGACTCCTCTACAACAGCACCAACAGCAAGGTGGCTACCAGTTGGCCAGGGGAGGTCAAGCTTTCCCTGGGTCGGGACCCGAAGACCCCAGCCTGTCCTTTTCCATGCAGTCTTCGTCTATGGCTCACACCCTACCCGTGTGCTCCATCACCTCCGCCACAGCCTACCGGCCCTCCCAGTACCCTGCTTACCCGGGAGAGCCTGAAATACCCAGACTGAGTCAGCAGAATCTTCCCTCAGCTTCCGTACCCAGGTCCAACACAGCCACCACCACCGCTGCTCTCCATACTTCCACAGTGCCTGAGCTGTCAGGGCCTGGGTGTGAATTTACAGCCCCACCGAGTATGGGTCATCACCTTCAACAGCAGCCACCCCAGGCCCTTGTCAGCCAGGCCAAGGAATGTCCTTATCGCCCCCTGCACTGCTCGGGACAGACCCCGGGGAGCTACAGCTCCACGGAAATGTTTGGCCAGGATATATGCTGCTACCCCAGCGTGGCTGGCCAGCTGCCCCCTGAGCAGCCCCAGAGCTGCGGGGCTACAGCCAGTGTCCCTGCCATCACCACCACCTCCTCCTCCTCCAGCGCCACTATTAATGGATACCAGGGCATGGAGGAGAGGCTACTGTCAGCAGAGGCTCAGGGCAGGGACTTTGAGGGCCTGGAGGCTCCTGACCTGCTGCCTGACCTGCTGCCCCAGCTGGAAGCCGCACTCAGCCAGCAGGATGAGTCCAACGGCTCCTGGGACAACGGCAGCCAGGAGGAAGGGGAGGACAGGAAGCCCCCGCTTTTGGATTACCAGGAAGAAAAGGTAATGAATCAAGACGTGGATGTTTTCTGTTGTTGTTGTCTGTAACGGATGTGTTGGCTGAAATTGTGGAAATGGTAGTTTCTAAGGACGCGATCGCACTGTTGTGTCTTTTTTCAGCAGTTTTCAATGGTTTGGTCGCGGCAGGCGCATGTAATGGTTGTCACCCTCTGTGTCCAGTCTTTTAAGCCAACTAATTAGAACCTACCAATCGAATTGCTACACACTCATTTCTACAGTATTACACTTAGCGTAATACACGCTCCCCCTGACATTTCTGGAAAGTTAGGTTATATAACTACAAATTGACGTCATTCAGAACTTCTGATGGCCGGTCTCAGAACTTTTCCTCAGAACTCGTGATGTCCTGACTTTCCGGAAAGTCTGTCCGAAACAGCATTTTGGTTTTGGATGTCGTGAGGAGCATGTATTGACCTTAAGTTAAACTATGTATAGCCTACCAATGAGAATAACATCATGCACCTTACGCTCTTGCCCTGTGTACTAGTAGCAATGCTCACAGATGTGCCTAGTTTTTGATTATGAAGAAGAAGTGGCCTATGTGATCATGGCCGTATGCTTGATGTATACTTAAATGCACACGGGTGTCGCACACCGAAAATAGCAAATCGGCTACCGTATTTTTGGTGAACAACTCCCGCATGCACTAAGTATAACTCAGGCTTAAAGAGGCTCTTTCTGACTTGTTATGCAGTACCGCTCTATCATGCACTTCTATTATGTGATTCTCACTTTTTCATGCCATTCCCCCCACAAGGCCATGCAGTATCATTATCTAAAGTCATACATGTTGCAGAAGTGTATTGAAGCTGAGATAGAGCTGATATTGCGATCTTAGCTGAGTTTTCCCATTCAGATTGAGAATTCACATACAGTATGTACAGTATATGAAAGCCACTCGTGTCCCGTTTCACTCCAGCATATGGCTAATCGTTGGAATCAGAGCGGAGCAGGGATAATTACTTGTTGAAAACGACTGGACAAATTAGTCGTTACAAGTGCTTTTGCTAAATTAATACAGCTAGCAGTGGAAGAGGGAGAGAGAGAGAAAAGAGGGCTCTCCTTGTGCTATGTATCACAGAGGGCAGCCAGCCACCCATGTAATGTTTAACTAACTAGCCCAGATAGAGAGCGTGGCGCGGGACTGACTGGTGGGAACCTGCAATCAGTGGTGGTGGTGTGGTCTTAAGTGGGGGAGGGCGGAGAGAGAGGTTGACGTTGGGAACCTCCTGGTGAAAATGATAATGATCTGCCCGGCCTGGCCTGGCCTGTCTACCCGCCCCGCGAGCCGACAGGAGGTCGGGCCTGATTAGGCTGAGAGTGGCAGGAGCGTCTTCAGGACTTAGCTGTAAGCATACTTAGGGCTATATCAAGATGTGGGTCAGGGCAAGCCAGAGGCACTTGCACACTGCCCCGGCTGGAGAGCGGCGCGTGGGGGGAGGTTTGCTCGCTTGCTTGCTTGCTTGTTCGCTCGCTCGCTTGATGTTGTGTGGCCGCTATTGCGGTTTCCATGTGACTTTGTGTGTGCGTAAGCGTGTGCGCACGTGTGAGTGGGGGGAGAGCGGCGGTAGAGAGAGCGAGAGAGAGAGAGAGAGAGAGCTCAGTGAAGGAGAGCACTTGAGAGCGGGGGAGGGGTTGAGGGACAGACAGGAGAGAACTGAGAGAGAGAGACAGAGAGAGATGGAGGGGGAGGTTGGGAGAATGCATTAGCTGGCTGTGACAGGCTTGAGGCGGTTCTTGGAGCACAGTTGGTCCTGTAATGTTGTAGCATCCTCCAAGCTCACAGGCAGAGCAGCAGCCCGAGCACCAGCATGAGCACTGCCTAGCCTCACTGGTCCTCAAAGTGGGGTTCCGGGGTCCCCCGGGGGTCATTGAGGGGGTTCCAGGGCGGCCCCAGCTAAATGTGTTAATATTGCGTCAAAATCTGTTTAACCACTTTAACCCTATTTTATACTTAGGCTATTTCAAAATAGCAGATGTACAAGCTCACAATGTCGCTTTCGCAAAGCATTGTGAGCTTGTAGATCGGCTATTTTAGAAAAGCTAGAAAAATGTTGACAAATTGTGAGACTTTTGGAATAATCTTGGAGACTTTTTTAGATTTATTATCTTGGATAATTTTAACAAAACAAATCTTATGGGGGTCCCTACTCCCTAGCACACAATATTTTCAAATGGGGGTCCATGACTAAATACGTGGGGGTTATTTTCTTTCTTTCTTTTTTCTGCCTTTATTGATAGTGAAGAGAGACAGGAAACAGGGAGAGAGAGTTGGGGAGTGACATGCAGCAAAGGTCCGCCGGGCTCGGGAATCGAACCCAGGACACGCTGTCAGGCATCAGAGCCTATGCGGTACGAGCCTTAAACACTCGGCGGTCGGTGACACATTGTGTGGGTTCTTGACATGACATGTTTCGGAACATTTTCATGCCTATTGCCTAGTCTACACACAAATAAAAACATGGTTCCATTTTCAATACGTCTGTATATGTCTTATGTGACAGTTCATGTTCGTTATATTTTAATGACATGCTAACATGGCTTGGACCACACATTTTTGTCATTTTTAGGAGCTGGATCTTCCTATCCGGTCATTGCTGCCTATGTCTACCTGGCCGCACATGACAACTTTACAACTACATATTTGTGTCATGTTGGGCAGGAGCAGGAGTCTGGGTATCTAACAGAGGGTTGGTCTGCGTGCAGACAGAGCTAATCTCGCAAACCGCTGTACCGACCAGCACCACATTTGTTGTGTACGCTGCCACTAGGCCATAGAAGTGATTTTGTTTCTCACATATGTTTTGAACTTTTTGAAATAATAAACTTTTATTTTATAATGGAAATCAGTAAAGCTCTGATAGGGCTGAAACCTTACTCAAATTTAGTTGTATCAGAAATCAGAAAGGAGTATTTAACATTGCCATGGTATTGGCGCTCGGTTGGCGCAGTGGTCAAGTAGTGGGCGGGGAGGGTATTTGTCACTGCACATACTCCTACAGGCTGGGGTGGCACCTGTCAGCAGGGAGTGTTGGGCGGGAGGAGTAGGACGGAGGCTCTACCGCAGGTGAGCCAGTAGAGTAGAACTGCAGTGACAAAATGCTATACGACTAAATTGGGGATAAAAAGAGGTAAAAAGCAACCCAAAAAAAACAAAACATTGCCAGGATATAAAATAGGGCATGGTATATTTTGCCCTGGTCTGTCTGTCTGTCTGACCCTTTAAAAAAGTCAAGGAAAGGTTATTAAGAAATTCGCACAAAACTTTGTGGAAAGGTGGTCATGGGCCAAGGAAGCTTTTCACATCATTCGGGCCAAAAGAGGTAGTTGTCCATCACAAAGAAAGTGCATAACTTCCAAACGGATTCATGCAATACCACCACAACACTTTGTGGAAAGGTTTATTGTGGGTCCATTAAGAACTGAATAACTTTTCACATCCAAAGGGAGCCTTTTGGGGTGTCATTGGTCTCATCTAACAGCCTCCGACTTGCCTGTCCACCACCCCCACCACCCGCGGCCACTTCAGTTTTTTTGAATGATAACTATGCTATAACAAAAACGTATTAATACACCAATATTTTAAGGTTTATATGAAATGTAATCTGCAGTGTTTCCCCTAGGACAAAGTTGAAAACGTGGCACCGGGCGCACCCGTCAAAATTGTTTAATTAAAAGAATAAAGGTCTTCTCTAGCTCAAGAATTCAGCTGTCAGATGCGTCCCAGCAACAGGCATTTGTGTTGAAAATAGTGATATGACAGGAGGAGTTGTCATATCACAAGTTACTCACCGTCGATGCGTCCATGGCATGCATCCTACTAATGAACAACAAAATCTACGTTGAAATCATCTTAGAAAAACTATACAAACATAGATGTAGATTAGAACAAAACAAAACAAAACAAAACACATTCTTCCAAAAACTGGAAGAGCCAATCAACGTCTTTCAATCACAGGGCCCTTCCACTTTTTGGTTTCTGCAAAACCCCCACCCAGTGCATAGGGCCAGACCAGTCCCAAACTTTTCAGGCCGCTACCCCCCAAAAGAATCATATTTGAACTGGGGACCCTCCACCCTGACAAGCACTTGGAATAGTAGGCATTACAATTAGTTTGACTGACTGGTTCCATAAATATTGTGAAAATAGCCGATCTACAAGCTCACGCACAAGCTTGTAGATTGGCTATTTTCACAATGGTTGCCTCTTTCTGCGTAATATTTGACAATTTGACCAATTTGGTATTAAAGAGGTCTTAAACGTCATTAAATTGTAACTTTAGAAAAGTGCAGATACCCCGTATACCCTTATACTGTATGTTGGTTTGTTTACTGTTTAGAGAGAAAACAATGTTGCACAAAATAATTTGGGAACCACTGCTGTAGACGTAGACACATGATAAAGTGAATACACGCGACCAGGATGGTTTACCAGGCTAGTGCATTGCACCAGCAGCTTGACAAGCTGCCTCCTAGGTCAGCACATGCCTACTCAGTCTTTTAAATGTATCAACTTTTTCTGACACACAATTCAGGTCTATGTGTTGTTTTTTTAAACAGAATTCTATGTGTTTTAATTAAGTTAAACAGTCAGGATTTACTGTGTAGGTAGGCCTATATTTTCACATACCGGTATAATGATATGACCAAAATAGGGACACCAGGTTTAAAGTGGTTAACTCTTGTCTGGTTTTATAACTATTTAATCAATGAAAAGTATTAACAAGAGTTTGTGACTAAATAATAACTACATTAGATCCATTGGAACACAGGTTATTTTTTTCCATTTCCTGATATTAAGTAAGGAACGGTTTTTGACATGCAAGTTTTCCACCCGATAGCGATGCCATAAAGGCCTGTGAAAAGGGTGCGAAAAAACGCACACCGAAAAAACGCATGCGGAAAAACGCACGAATCGAACTGAGTTCGATTGAAAAAAAAAACGCATCGCCGCATCGCATCGCCGCACGGGGTGTGCATGAGGTCATTGAGAACCATGTGTTCATTTAAAAAATGATATTGTGCGTTTTTTCCGTGCGGAAAATCGCACCCTGTCTGCAAAGGCCTTAAGTAACTGACAACATTACCAAATCCTTTTTATAAGAATGTGCCAATTTGTTGCATCAGCGTATTAAGGTTGTGTTAAAAAGAAACACAAAAGTCTGCTCTCTGAGACTACAACAAGCGTGCCTGTGTTCAGAAGTTATTGAGACTCGACAGGCTCTTCCTATGCGGTCCCATGTCTACTCACATACAACTTGCTCTTACTAAAACAATGAACATCATTTAACATTCTCTCACCCAACCCCTGCTTTCCTCTTAACCCATTCAATCCGGGAACGCATTTGTGTCACTTTAGATTTATTTGGCTCTTCAAATATACAGTAGCAGATATACAAGCTCTTGTAGATCTGCTATTTTGGAGATTTTTTTTTCAATGCAAATCTTTGAATATATATTTATATACATTTTTAACTCAAATCTTTGTTGCTGGGGGTCCATGGAACAAAATATATTGAGATTGGGGGAGCGCTGCCCTGTAGGTGGCGCCGCCATTGCTGCGGTGTCTGTCTGTTGACGTTACTCTTTAACTGCTTGGCTGTTGGAGCAGCCATTAACTACACAGGTTCATCCCGATTTTCTGTACATCTTTGTAAAGTTAGTGTTAGTAAAAGTTAGTAAAAAGCAGGTAAAACAGTAACGTGGGCAGTCAGTGACTGCAGCTGACTGACACCGCGCAGCAGCAGCTGATCGAGTCTGACACCGTAGCAATGGCGGCGCCACCTACAGGGCAGCACTCCGTGGATTCGTGTATAGCTAAAAATCTAAAATTACACAGTATGCGTTCCCAGATTGAATGGGTTAACGTGTCAACCAGGTCTTTACGTAGCTCACCCTCATGTTAATAGCATAAGGGATAGTCACAGTACATCAAATCCCATAAATACTCATTGTTCTGTTGGCAATGACTCACAAGTTGCCACAGTAGCCAATATTATGATAAATGAGTGCTTATGTTCAGTCCTGCTTTTGCCAACTTATCACAGTGCTTCTCAGACATCTTCATGTCAGAATTCTACAAATGTCTATTATACCTGAATAGTCATTCTTGTACTTTTTCTCATTGGGCTGGTGAAGTAATATTGAAAGTGAAACTGTTCCCCCCAAGGACCCCCTAGGATTTGCATCATCTTAGCAGGTATAGATGGCGACAATGAAGCTGGTAGTAGTGGACAGTGGCTTGTACACCATGGCCATTTTGGCCGTCCCACAAATGTCCCTAATTGAAGTATAGGGCGGTGAAAACTGCATGCGTGTAGACTGAGACCTCTCCCTGTCTGTGTCAACATCTAGCCCTGTGTTGATGCCTACTGGCTGACTGCGCTATTCATGTTCACTGGTGTGTGAAGAGCCCGCTGATGGTGTGTTTGCTGAACAGGCAAGGCATCGGGGGAGGGCTGCTCACTCTTCACTCCCCTACAGTGTATATGTGGCTAATTAGGATTTCTGACTGTCCTGACGTTCCACATGCAGCTGTGGCCAGTTCTCGGGAGATCAAGATTGATTTGTGCCGCCTGCTTTGCTATGTTTTTCAAAGGTTGAAAAGCGGTGGTGAGATAATATCTGAGGCACTAACATAATGCGTCCTTTATCCATCCATGTTGCATGTCGTGCACACGTGTCAAAATTCATACATTATGACAGTGTAGTTATCACATGAACCCTAGCATTCCTTATTCTGGGCATGTCAGACAGTGATAGGCGAACATTAAGCAAAAGTACCAGATCCACAAGCTCACAAGTTTCTAGCCTGTTCCGTTCTTTCGTTATTGACAGTTGAATATAGCTTGTTTTCACCAAAAACACCTTTCTGGGAACAGAAAGTAGAGAAACATACACTTGCATGTAGTACACTTGTTGAAATTCATACATTATGACAGTGTAGTGATCACATGAACCCTAGCATTCCTATTCTGGGCATGTCAGACAGTAATAGGTGAACATTAAGCAAAAAAGGTCTGCAAGCTCACAACGTTTCACAGTGTGTTGTGAGCTTGTTTTTTCTCTTTCGGTGAAGAGATTTGGTGTGGAGGGGGGCCAAGTATAGACCCCTGGTGAACCCTGGTGAACCCTTGTCATCGAATTATGTAGGGTTTATGTAGTGAACACACACCTCTGTATCCACACACACTGGCTGGTTTAGGATTTAGGAGAGTGGTTAAATACAGGGTTATTTGAACCCAGTGACTATTAGGGTTTCCTCTCATGCTGTGTTCACACTGGAAGATACAAAAGATACAAAGCTACAAAGCTACAACCTTTTTTGTAGCTTTGTAGCTGTTATAGCTTTTGTAGCAGCTACAAACGACGGATGTATCTTTGTATCTTCATGTCGCTGGCTTCCATTTTAAAATTGTAGCTGCCCGTGTGAACACAGCGAGGATTGAAAGTGAGTTAAGCCTCATAATTTATACTTTGCCTTATGATGGTGTATTGTGCCGAAAATAGGCAATCTACAAGCTCACACCATGGTTTTGAGCTGGTACATCTGCTATTATCGGCACACGACGGGTGCATAAATTAAGAGTTAACAGGCATGAAACATCCTGGCTGGCCACTCCAGTTTGTGGGCTGGATGGCCATAGCATGTGTTTACACAGGCCCACATGATGCAAGCACGTCTGCTGCTGTGATTGTTGGAATAACGGAGGCTGAAGATTGAAATTGACAGGCCTGTTTTGGAACAGCCAAGATGTCTGCGCCCACCTGAGTTTCAAACGACTGCATGGCTGACTTGAAAAGGACGCTCCACGGAGCGCAAATCTTTGCCAGGCTGGGTTGCCTAACCAGGGCTGAGTAAAGGCCTTTGCACACAGGGTGCGACTAGTCAATCAGTTTTTATCGCATGCGAAAAGACGTACGAATCAAATTGGGTTCGATTGAAAAAAAAAAAAACGCATCGCCGCAGCCACTTGCCGCACGGCAAATTCGGAGCCGGTGTGCATGAGGTCATAGAGAACCATGTGTTAATTAAAAAAAATATATTGTCCGTTTTTTTCGTGCGAAAAATCGCACGCTGTCTGCAAAGGCCTTAAGTTGTGGGTTGCAGCCGCAAGGACGCGATGAATCTGAGCCGGGGGGTGGGTAGCATTTCTATGACATACGCCCACGCCCCAACTGATGCTTGAAGCCAATTGCAGGCAAACGGTACGGAATATCAAAACCCTGTTTCGCAGTCATTGTCCCACCATGACTCACAAGATCCATTTGTAGTTTTTGTTGAAAGAAAATCATGTTTCTGCAACAAACATTTATGGCACCCCCCTATGGGTCTAAGAAGTGAAATCGCTTTTGGCTCAGCCTTGTTTAGAGGCCCTTCAGTGTGTGATTCCAATTTGCGGTTGATTATGATTTTTCACAAACCTTCGAAGGCAATCATAGCCAATCGGAATGGAATATGAAAGATCTTTATTACTCTAGAGATAATGTGGTCCGATTTGTGTGAGTTTTGAACAAATTCTGGGCGCCGTCTTACCCATTATCCCTAAACTTCTTTGCCATTTTTTACTATTTTGAAAAACATTTTCAAATAGTTGAAATAGCAAATCTACAAGCTCACAATGTGTCGATGTAGATTGGCTATTTGAACTACTTGAAAATGTTTTTCAAAATAGTAAAAAATGGCAAAGAAGTTTAGGGATAATGGGTAAGATGGCGCCCAGAATAGGGCCGCTAGGTGCCCGGACCACTAGGCCAGCGGTCCGGGCCTTGCTTGCGTTTCTAATTTAGGCATTTAGCTAACAGTCTTATCCAGAGTGCCTTACAAGTGAGACATCAGAGTAAATGGCATGAACCCTTGTCACCAAAACAATGGGGTAAATAGACTCTTTATAACTGCATGGAAACTCCCTAATATTGTTAACTTGTTATACAGATGACTGAGAAAATGATTAACACTCTACATAATGAAAGCCATTTGTAATTTCTTGGAAGAAGAAAACTCATGTACACATGGATAAAAGTAATTTGGATTCCATAGAAGCCAGCATGTCTTCTATGGAAGCATGTAGCGCAGTGAAAAATAGCATATCTACATTGCGGTGCATTGAGAGCTTGTATGTAGATAGGCTATTTTTGGTTATTATTTTAAGATTAGAGCATGTGAAGTGGTCAAACTAGCAATATGTTCTGAAGCATCTTCCATAAAACCCTAATGATCTCGGATATTTCATAAAAGCAAAGCTTTAAAGCCTCAATCTATGATTTCTTCACCTGGTTGGCAGTATGTCGAACAGCAGGAACAATATTACTAAAACATCATGATTTTTACATATTGTGTTGTTTAGGCTCCTTTCACACCGTTTCACAAATCACACATTATTAGGGCACAATTCTTCAGTCTCGAGATTTCATTTTTCTTGAATCCATGTGTGCGCCACATTTTTTACTGAGTTACAGACACTGTCACTGAAATAATTACATGTGTCCTCAGTGGGTTCCATGGAGAATAACTTCTTATTGTGTCGCTTATTCATAGCGAATGGTGCTCTCTCTAACCCCCTCACTGTCTCACTGAAGTCTGTGCTGATGTGATGACAGTCATTTTCAGCCAGGCTCTCTAGCTGGAATAGTACTGTTCACATTTCTGCACGGACTGACTTCTCCACAGAGAGCGGCTTTGTTCACGTGGAGCATGCTGTTTGTAGACTGGAGAGGAATATATTTACATTTCTTTACAAAGCTGTTTATAGATTTTATGACAGGAGAGACAACAAATTATGACAATAAGTGTAACGAAGAGGTCTGCAATCGTCTCACACTAACAACATGAATGACATGCAAACAGAAAAAAAAACGAACAAAACAACAACAAATGCACAAGACATGAACATTCTCAATGTGTGAGACTGTGTGAGAAAAAATTACAACAACCTGATTTTAAAAATTAAGTCAAGTCTCACACATTCTCACATTCAAACCAGGGTAAGGAAGAGAGGGAGGAAAAACCTGTGAATGAAGGAGAATGAAGAAAGAAAAAGGGCGGGGGGACTGCCACTTTTCATCAATGCCCTGAAAAACATGTGCATCTAATTTTTTGTTGCATTTCATAAAATTATATTTCTTGCGTTTTCCTAACACGTGGAGGAAGACAGCAAAGAAACAGACTTTTAACTGGGAGTTTGCCTCTTTAAATCACCAGGTTCCCTCAGAAGAGTGAACCCAGTCACATTCTCTGTTTTTATATTGCAATACATACATATAGTAAAATAAAATGCAAACTGTAATTTGTAGAATGTACCACTAGCAATGCTGAAGAGGGGGAAAGTATAAGGCACCTGTTTAATTCTCTGGTTACATACTCGGACATCAATTCATTGAACCTAATATTAAAGGTATTGTGCAAGTTTCCCTCCCTAACATAAGCCATATCCTAAAATAATGCTTTTCAGTCATTTAACTTATGGCCAATTGGTAGTCTGTCAGTGTCAGTATCCGAGTGCCTGCCTTCCGCCTGTATTGAATGTTCGGGGATGTTTCTTGGCATCAACTTTGTGTGAGCCTGCAGTGCCAGTGTAACCAATACCACTGCTTGTAACTTGTGAGGGTGCGATTCTTTGAAACGGAAGCTTTCAAGTGACCGTCCAGAGATTTTAAACCATTTAATTCATTGTACAAACATTTTCAACAGTCAAAAACAGTTAAAACGGCAAGCTTGTACGGTAAATGTGTTCTGTGGATCCAATTTGGGATATTTGAAATATTCAGAGGTTATTGAAAAATGCATGAAATGTTGTCTTTGCCACTTAAGGGAAACACCGTACTAGTTTTTGTCTTCTATCAAGCACAGAGTTAATGCTTAATGTGAATAACCAATTTGCTTTACATGGCGTCCTTTGGAATCGATGTGACTATTGCACATAGGCACATACATCACAATGTTGGTGCTGAAACAATAAATTGTTCTACCTTGAGTGTACCAAGGCTCTTAACCACCAACTTATCATGTGGAGGCTCTCAATGGGCAACAGTGGTCATTCAAGACTGTGGAAGTTCTCAGCTGTGAATGTAGATATGAGCGTGAAGCAAGGCAGTGCTAAGGAGGAAAAGCATATTTACTCAGCAAACCCCTGCCTGGATAAATGATGGTTAGAAAAAGGTTAGCGGTATAACAGACCACTTCTCAATTTAAAAAAAAAGAAGAAATGCTGCCAGCACTTTAAACTTAAACTTTTTCATTACTACCAGGTAACTGCCACAAAATGTATGAATGTCACAGTGAACCACGTGTGAATCATCCTAAGAATATCTTTCAGTAATCTTTTAGTGGAGGGCAGCTTCGGTATATATAGCCAAGTTGCCTATTTGAAGTTGGCAAACTTAAAAGTATGGTGATTTCCTTGCAGCACAGCAACACAAAGCCCCCCATAATGTTGGTGTGATAAGCAACATTTCTTTGCGCCGCGTTTTGAGCTTGTAGATCTGCTACTTTTGATGCTTTTGTGTGACGCTGTGGTATGATGAAGTAGGGCATTCATTTACGAAAAAACACAAAAAGTTTGACTATGGAGATAAGAGCTTTCTGCCCGACAGCAGCGATATCTAAAATGACACAGATGCTTTCCCGGATTGAAAGGTAGAATAACAACATATAGGCTTTCTAGGTCTAAATTTGTTAATTATGATGTAGTTATATTCTGAACGGAGATATATATGTGTGGATGAAGAGGGAACTAAACTTTGAAAGTCTGAGAGGCCACAGCAGCACACTGACTGAGCACCACTTGTTGCTTGTTCTTTCGGAGTGAAAGCATTCTGTGGATAGGGCTGTGTTCAGCCCTATCATGTTATTGCCTAAGTCACACAATCACTTTACGGATAACTACGGTGAATGTTAAGGATGGTAGGAAACACGAGCCCCCAGTAGAATGCGGTTTTGACAGTTGCCGGAAAGTTTGCCTACCTAGCTTGTCACTTTCAGGTAAACGGCTACTGTATCAACGAGAGGTTCTTTGTTTTCCAATTAATCATATTTGGCTTGTGAAATAGCCAAATGTGTGAAATGTATGTATGTATTAGCCACTGTGGCCAATGGACCCAAAAAGTAGGTTTCCTATCATGATATTAAGTTAGGACTGTGCAGAATACTTGTAAATACATGAACTTTAACTTTTTCTTCTTTTTTGTGTGTTTTTGGTCTCTCCTACCTCTCTTCTATCCCCCAAAAAATACCTGAATTTGAGCACTCAGGCTTTCACAGCATATCTGGGGTTTTATGTAAATTGAAAGTGACGTCACTAGTGGTACAATCCCTCCCGTTTTTCAGTTCCAACATAAAAAAATAAATAAAATAAAAAAGTCTTCTTTTTTTTTTTTTTTTACTTTTTCCACACAGAACCAGGAGATAACATGCATACAAACTGGCTCAATAGCACCACGTGCCAAATCAGGACAATGTGGTATTGCAGGTAAAAGTGCTTTATAAGCGAAGTTAGTTGGTTAGATGAGTATATCTGAGGCTTGATTTAGGCTCAAACCTTTTGAAAAACTTTGAGGGACATAAACAATACAGTATGATATTACATTTTAAATATTTGTTTTAAATTCATGGTGTAGATCCTTTAATCCATAAAGCAGGTTGACAAATACAGATTACTTTTATTCAGGGACAGTTCTGCTGTGTTGGAAACTGCTGAGTTGAGTGGACCAGCAGCTTGCTTGCCAGCTTCCCCAACCTGCTTTCGGACTGCATACTGCATACACATCATCTCAGTTGATCCCCCCCCAAAATTCCTTGGTACCAAAGGGGTCTCCAAGAATATTTTAACATGCATATTTGAGCTTTTATGGCCCTGCAATGTAAGGAACAGATCAGACTAGACTAGACTTGGATGTGTGAAGATTTCTGTCAGTTTTTCTAAGCTGCCGTTCAGCCTCACTTAATCTCATGTGGTGTCAGGTGCTTCCCACGTGGCACCATATCAGACCCACTGTACTTTAAGTCTTTTCCCCCTAGATATTAATACATTTTTTCACCCCTGTATTTCATTGGTGCAACTCCATTTTAGTACAGTTTGTGTTGCCTTTATGAAGATTGAAATTGGCATTGTTGTTTAAATGCTTATTATTAATTTTACACCGCCGGCTTTCTAAGTTAATGCAGGTTATGAAATGAAAGAAAAGCTGGGTTTTTGTCTTGGCTTTTGTGCATGAACATGAACATGGAACCTTTATTCAGCGATCAGTACATTTTTGTGAACTACATTATCTAAGCAAAAATGTTTTGGTTTCTTTGAGTGACAAGAACCTGAAGCATTTATTGTTTCATTATTGCATTGAAAGTTGCATTTTGATGGCCGTGATAATGCAAAATATAAAAAAGTTCTCATCTACTGTATGTTGTCCTGCTGGCCAGGTCTGCCTTTTTATCTCAAAGGGATGGAGCTTCACGATACATTGTGTATCATAGTTTGGTTTTCCAATATAAAGCATATTTAGTTATCAAATATTTGTGACGTGCTAAAAAGTAATTGCACGTCATACACATTACACATATATTTCGTAATATCTTTTTTTTCTTCTTTTTTTCTTGATGAGTATTGTTGCACGTCTGCAAAGGGACCACCTGGTTAAATAAATAGAAACAAGTGTGCCAGAACGGAGCAGACCTGAAGACTGTGCTTTATTCTGCTAACAGGCCCCCGACAGTGAGACAGAGCAGGTGTCTGCTTCCTGCCTGCCTGCATCAGCCGGCACTGGCTTGGGATTTATTCTCTCTCGCTGGATAGCACCACACCGCTCTCCCCTCGCTCCCCTCCACTGGCCTCCGGGCTGTGTGGTGGAGTGTGCGTGTGTGTATGTGTTTGTGTGGGCGGGTTACACCATATGAGCGTGTGTGTGTGTGTTTGTATGTGCGTGTCAAGCTCGGGGGGTGTCTAGGGGGCGCCCCCCCACTGAATTGCTGGCTTTGTCGCTTCCTAACCTTCCACACTGAGGTTTATATAACTCCCAGCCAGACAGGCAGGCAGGCAGGCAAGCATACAGGCAGACAGGCAGACAGGCAGCTCCACGGCCAGCCCTGAAACCTGACACCACGTCACTCCTCGGAAGGGGGAGGGCCGCCCCCCCCCTCGCCCCCCCCCCTCGCCCCCACCGCTGGGAAACCTTCTCCCACTGTGGCTGTGTCGTGATAGGCTGTCATAGTCACACGTCGTCACCCCCCCCAGCCTCACCACACATACACACACGCACGCGCACGCACACGCGCGCACTCGCACAGTATCTCTGTCACTTGCTTTCTGTCTCTCTCTCTCTCTCTCTCTCTCCGTGCCGTTTCCCCATGCATCTCTCTGTGCTTCTCTCTCTTTGTCTATCTTTCTCTCGTCCACTCTCCCTGCTTTACACTCAGTCCTCTCTGTTCCTCGTGCTCCCTCAGTGCCTGTCTCTCTCTGTCTGTCTGTCTGTCTCTCTCTCACACACACACACACACACACACACACACACACACACACACACACACACACACACACACACACACACACACACACACACACACACACACACACACACACAGGAGCTCTCCCTGTCAGTATCCGGTCTCATCTGTCTGTCTGTTTGGAGAGCTGCCAGAAAGGAGGAGGCAGGAATAAAGTAAGGGGTCAGAGCAACAGGAAGTCAGAGAGAGGCTGGTGCAGGGCGGGCAGGAAGGGGAGGTCTCGGGGTGGGTGGGGCATTTAGACGTAGAGTGGGGGGAGGGGGGGGGGGATCAGGAGGAGGAGTAGGAAGTGAGAGAGAGTTGAACTTGGACTGAGTGTTGGGAGCATGTGGGAACGCTGCCAGCCCCAAACTACACAGTAGGTCAGAATATAAAGCATTCTCTCTCTCTTTATTCTACTTTTCTTTCCGTCTTTGTGCCCATCTCACTCTCCGTTCATTCTCTCTCTAACCTCCTTCACTGGGGATTAAATGGCTCTGTCTTTTTTTGGGGGGGGGGGGGGGTGCTGGGGTTGGGGTGAGTGTGAGTTCGGCAGTCAAGTCATGGCCCCCCCCCTTCTGTGTGTGTGTGTGTGTGTGTGTGTGTGTGTGTGTGTGTGACTGGAATGAGAGGCTTTGTGGCCTCAGGTTAACCTTGTTTGCTGACAGACAGACCTGGGGGGAAAAGCGAAAGACAAGCCCACCGTCTGGTCTGGCCACTAAGTATTCTGCATCCGGGAGACCGTTTTGAAGGGGACTTTGGTGTGATGAAGCCCTGGTCAATCTGTTAGCCTCAGCTTAGCATGAATAAGGGAGAGGAAGTGAAATGGGGGTTATGATGACATTGTCCTTGTTGTTTATGGTTGACACACCACTAGTCTCTGAATTTGCCTCTGAAAGTCCGTTTTGAGCAGGGACTGAATCACTAAACACGACCATGTTGCACTCGAAATGTCCCAAAACGTGGAGCAGAGAAAGGACGTGTAGGACAGGAAGCCGGAGGTTAGATAATAATCCGTCCTTGTATTTACGGTTGACACACAGTTGCAGTGCTTTTTTGATTTCGAAAGAACTTTTTAAATGTCGGTTTGCCGATTAGTTTGTGTTGTCACAGAGACGGCAGTTAGCTCATAGGTTACTTATTTGTTTCTAGCTCAAACAGGTTTTCTCAGTTGATTCAAGGAAGACGTCTGGTTTGTCAGTTTCCATGGACGCAGAGGTCACTAATCAAGGATTTTGTTGAAGAGTTTAAAGCAGTGGTTCCCAAACTTTTTTTAGCTCAAGACCCAAAAGAGAAATGTGTCTCCCTGTTAACCCAAACTAGTGAAAATAGCAGATCTACAAGCACACACGTTGTGTACTTGTAGATCTGCTATTTTCACTACTTCTTAAAAGTTTTTTTCAAATGTATGCTTTCAAAAGAATGTTTTGAATTAGTTTTGAATTCATGAAGAATTGAGGGATATTTATTTACTCGCGACCCATAACAACTTGTCCGAGACCCGCAAATGGGGACCCAGTGTTTGGGAAACGTTTCTTTTAGAGCATTGAGTTCTGTTTCACAACCTTCAGTGTCCTGAGAGGGAAGGACAAATAATGCATTCAACTTTTTGTTTTGTTTTGTTTTGTTCATAGGATAAAGTTCAGTGTTAAGACATACCAGAACCATCACTCACTGTGTACTGTAGTCTGACTCAGCATGCCGCTGCACAATCCCACCGAGGTATACAGTGAGAAATATTGAATAATATGCTGGGGAATCAGGTAGTGGGGACATCAACACACTCAACAGCACCCCCCCCCCCCCGTCCCCCCCCCCCCCAACCCTCACCCCTGGCAGATTCACTGTAGAACTCGCAAGGACACGTTTCATCTATTCCTTTTATATAAAAAGTGTGTCCTTTTTAAAAACTTTTTTTTGGTATTATT
>NC_139962.1:53539160-53569160 GCF_963454915.1 Gymnoscopelus microlampas | reverse complement strand
AGTCCCCCGTTTCACAATGCGCTAGACCCCTGGGAGATGGATTGCTGAGGGTGGAGCGCAACACCTAGCATCAGCTCCCAGTACTTACCGCACGACTTGCCGCACCCAAGCCATGCTACTGATACGTTGAGTTGGCGGTGCCCGGGATCGAACCCATGACCTTGTGGTTGAAACGCGAGTGCTCTACCGACTGAGTAAAACATGACACACACACACACGCACACCCACACGCACATACTCTCTCACACACGCACACACACACACACACACACACACACACACACACACACACACACACACACACACACACACACACACACACACACACACACACACACACACACACACACACACACACACACACACACACACACACACACACACACACACACACACACACACACACACACACACACACACTCTCTCTCTCTCTCTCTCGTGGTGTCTGTCAGCAGACTCTGACAGATGAGGTGCAGACACGCCGGTTCGAATCTCTCTGCCTGTACCTTTGTCCTCCAGCCTGTTGTTCTGACAGATACAGCCAGGCCTATAGGCTATACTCTGAGGGTATTGTGCACAAGCCTCAGAACTGAGGTCAAGCCCAGTGGTTTAAAGTAACTAAGTACATTTACTCAAGTACTGTACTTAAGTACAATTTTGAGGTCTTTTTTACTTTACTGGAGTATTTCCAAATGTCAGCACTTTTACTTCTACTCCACTACATCTCACAGGCAGATATTGTACTTTTACCACTCCACTACAATTATTTAAAAACTTTAGTTACTTGTTACTTTGCAGATATAAATCATATTATAAAACATACATTAACCACTCCAGCCCTATTTTATAGATAGGTTATTTGAAAATAGACGATCTACAGCTCCTGTGTCGCATCGCGACGCGTTGAGCAGATCTACAAGCTCATGGCGCGGCACTCGGTGCCACGCTATGAGCTTGTATATCTGCTATTTTTTAATAGCCAAAGTATAAAATATGGATAAAGGGGTTAAAATTATTGTGACGCTTTATTAACTAATTTTGATGGGGACCCCCTGGTACCCCCCAACGACCCCTGGGGGTCCCCGGACCCAACTTTGGGAACCAATGGTTTAGGGTTCCCTCGGTACGAATCTGCTCACTCCCATTCTGGTTGCTCTTGTTTTGTCTTTTTAGCCAATGCAGAGAGCTTCATTTTACCACTTTAACCCTGGCCGTCCCTATTTTGGGCATATCATTATAGGCAAAATTTTGCAAAAATAAAAATAAAACCCCCACTGTTCAAAAAAAGAAAAGTAAATCGCTATTCGTCTTAGTGTATACTGAAGTATATGGTCTCTGTCGGGTGGTACTTTTGTGTGACACTGTAGTTATGATCAAGTAGGGCGTTAATTTACGAGAAAAACACAAAGTTAGAATATGGAGATGAGAGGTTTCTGCCCGACTGCAATGATATAAGGCTGGTGGTCAAAGGAATGTGTGTGTGTGTGTGTGTGTGTGTGTGTGTGTGTGTGTGTGTGTGTGTGTGTGTGTGTGTGTGTGTGTGTGTCAGGGGCGATGGGCCTCACAGAGCTGGTGGGTTGGCCACTGTTCAAGGAATGTGGTCCGTGGTTCTAACCGGCTTCCCTGCTTGCTCCCGTGCTGGCAGGAGAATAATGTCTTTCCACTTGCTCCCGAGTGAATTAGTGCTGCTGGGCATTGGTGCGGCTCAAAAAGTGTTATCGTCACAATGTTTATTTATTTGTGCAGATATTCAATATTCAATATGCCAGCGGCAGGTTGTCCACCGCCAGACCACTCTGCCATGGTTCTGATGATGTTCAGAAATGGTAAAAGTGGCAGCGCATATAAGACGAATCCATCTGATGTTTTGACAAGAGTTCTCATAGTACTCAGATGCAGTGGTGGAAAAAGTGCTCTCAATTTTTACTTAAGGAAAAGTATCAATACTGCAATGTAAACGTACTCTGTTACAAGTAAAAGTTCGGAATTCAAAATGTACTTGAGTAAAAGTACAAAAGTATTGGCATCATAATATACTTAAAGTACCAAAAGTAAAAGTACTCATTGTGCAGAATCTTCCATTTCACAAGTATTCAAATGTATAAAAATCTTTTGAAAATAGCCGATCTACAAGCTCACAGTGTGTCGCATCGCGAGTCGCGACACACTGTGAGCTTGTAGATCGGGTATTTTCAAATGGCCGAAATGTATACAGGGCTGAAGTGGTTAATGTCTGTTTTGTAATAACAATCTAAATCTACAAAGTAACTAGTAATTTAAGTTTTCAAATAATTGTAGTGGAGTAAAGGTACAATAGTTGCATCTGAGATGTGGTAGAGTAGAAGTAAAAGTTTGACAATTGTATGAAATACTCAAGTAAAGTAGAAATGCCTCAAAATTGTACTTAAGTTCAGTACTTGAGTACATGTACTTAGTTACTTTCCACCACAGCTCAGATCTACAGTACTGCTTCTACAGCAAATCACGTTGTCTGTTCACATGCTCTGAATTCTGTTCATTAGCTAGAATTAGCCGCAATACTACTAACCTATTTATTGTACTGTATGATGTAGTGTGCGGCATGTATTTGAGGTATTCATGTATTTTAGGCATCATTTTAACACGCTGTGTGTGGCAGTTTCTACTTCAGTGGCATAGCCACGTTGGGCTGTGGGATGTTGGTAGTTATTTATGCTTGTTATATCTACCTATGGTATTTTGTTAGTATTTACCCAGTCACATTCTGAAAAGCCTGTACAATGTACAGTCCTGTTGTTCCAATTGTATTGATGTTTGTGCACGCGCGCACATGTGTGTGTGTGTGTGTGTGTGTGTGTGTGGTTTCACACTCGGTAAACCAGTACATTAAAAAACCCACTCCTAAGTTGATATTACAGGCAGCTCAGAGTGACCGCCTCCCAAGTCAAGACCTCTTCTTCACCTCGCCTCCCATTGCCTGCTGTCTCCCCTCGCAGTCTCCCCCTAGCGTCCAGCAGAGTCATAGCTAGAACCCAGCTGGGTCCTAAAACACTCGCTCCTCCCCATGCAGATTCATGCGTACACTCTTAAACCCTCTTATCATGCGCGGAAATGGCCGTCAGTGACTGGTTTTAATTAAATGAAGGAGCCAATTAAGCTGACCTGCAAAACTGTGCGAGCTAACAGTTTCAGGTTATTAAACTATCCACTAAGCCAAGAGGGTTTAATAACAAGAGCAGTGCAGTTGAGATAGCGGAGGGCACGCCAGGGGTCTGGCTGTCACACAGCACCTCTGGTACGGCCGGCTTCACTAATGGTGTCCCAGTGAGCCTCGCTAATGGCTGCATTTGCAAGGAATTAATGTGGAAAGGATCTGTGTGTGTGTGTGTGTGTGTGTGTGTGTGTGTGTGTGTGTGTGTGTGTGTGTGTGTGTGTGTGTGTGTGTGTGTGTGTGTGTGTGTGTGTGTGTGTGTGTGTGTGTGTGTGTGTGTGTGTGTGTGTGTGTGTGTGTGTGAGAGAGAGAGAGTGTGTGTTTGAGTGAAAGAGAGAGTGTTTGTATGAGAAAAGGAAAGTATGTGTGATAAACACAGAGCGGGAGAGAACATTAGTGTGTGTGTGTGTGTGTGTGTGTCTTGGCCTGGTCGTCGGAGCAGGCCTTTATGGGTGTTTACTATAAATAACTGAGACAGGGAGCCCACACACACACACACACACACACACACACACACACACACACACACACACACACACACACACACACACACACACACACACACACACACACACACACACACACACACACACACACACTAGAACATTGCTTACTGTTTGTGTGGTTTAAGGTTTAATATAAAGCTTAGACAGCGGATGCACAGATCGCAATACATGAAATATGAACGCAAGAATTTACATTTGATGGCAATTAAAATCTCAAGCTAATCAGAGTCTGTGTTGATGTACAGTTTTTTTGCCTGTAACAAACAATGTCGCAGACGGCCTCTTAGTTGGCTGATATCTAATGGCTAATTTATTTTTAAATGGTATATATCAGCAGTGGAAAAGTACTAGGATTTGAGGCTCATTAATTCACATTCTTTTTATGGAGTAGCCTCGGGCCAAGTTCAAAAGGTAGCGTTATGCACATCCATATAATCTGTCGCTGGTGCAGGTCTAAGTAAATGTATCAAAAGAAAGGAAATGTCCGCACTAACAGCTTGATGCTGCGAAAATGTTTTTACTGTAAAATCGGCATACGTTTCTACCAAATTTAAAATGAGGTACAGTATGTATGTGTTTGTGTGTATATATTTTATATATATTTCTTCCCTCGGGATAACAGTTTTCAGCGTCACCCAGCTGAGTGCTGCCCACCGAGTAGAGTGGAGGGGGGAGCAGTTAGGAGTTTAGTCTTGCTCAGGGACACATTGCTGGGGCCTGGAATCGTACCTGGGACCTCCGGACTCCCAGGCAGGCTCTCAAACCATTCAGTTATACCCTTCCAATATATATGTCACATGTGTACGTCTCACACTCACAAGTGAAACTTGTGAGTGTTAAAAGTTGTGTGGTAGTTGAAAATCTATGCATGACATGTAAAATAATTTCTTTCGAAAAATGCTTAGTTGCACGCACTTTTTGAGGCACATTTGTTCAGGCCTAGGCTATATTCATTCAGACAGATACACTCAGATATTCACGTTGTTTCGCTTCTCAGAAACCGTTGGTCCATCCAAATTGTCGTTCGTGCTTCTGCACACCACGGGGTCATATGAGACACACACGCCAAGTTTGAGACCAAGTGGTCGGACGCTGTCCGAGTGATGCCGACGAGTAGGACACAATTTGTGTGAGACACACAGAATCACTCACAAGGGATTCCTTTAATTATTGCATAGATAGATAGATAGATTTGTCATATCTGCCCTCGTGAAAAGTTTTGTTTGCAAAGCCTAAAAGCCAAATAGAAATTGAATTTTTATTTATTATGTTCCAATGTTCAATGCCAAAAACACAATTAAATCATTACTCGCTATTATTTGTGTGACAATTAATCATCAAGTAAAATGTCATGATCTTGACAGCCCCGGAACCAACTCAGAACCACGTCTGGCGGACAAAGTCCTAAGCCTATATACTAGAGATGCGCAGATGGGTTTTTTTGTCACCCGAATCCGCGTTAACAAATTCATTATCCATCCGTCATCCACCCGCGGTAATTATATCATCCTATTTATAGATCCGCACCAAATAATTGTTATTTTCCTGATGTTATTTTTCTTATAAACAATGTCACTCACCACTGTCGCGATGCAGTGACTGTATACAATCCACAACCATGGTAACAACAAGCCCACGTCTTCATTGAGTTACTTTCGCTTTCAACTTTTTGTTGCCATGTCGGCTTTTTATAAGCTTTTTATAAGCGACTTTTGGGCTTGTTTGGCACATAGACTGTAAAGGTTTGGCACTTGTTTTGGGCTTGTTTTCATAGACCTGGCTACTTATTTCTCTCGCAACCTATCTGGCAACACCGGCTGGCTTTGCAGCAACATGTAGTGAGCGGCTATTTTGTCCCTGGTGTAAAATGACGTAATATTAAAATACTACAAACGCAGTTAATGCACACACGGTGAAATTTTGTGCTTTTCAAAAGTTATTATAGGCCAATAGATTGATATCATTAATTGAATTCCCACATTATTTCACCCGCGGTTTATCCAATATTAATTAATAATTATATTTGATTGACCCAAATCCACCCAAACTGCGGTTAACTGCGGCAACCGCGGCTAAAACCGCGATCCGCGCATCTCTACTATATACTGTACATACAGCCTAATTAGGGATTCCTCGATAATCAACTAATTATTCAGACAACCCAAGAAAATGTACTTTTTCCACATCCCTAGTTACTATTTTTTTTGCTTAAATTGCTTGTATTGCCATCCACCATCTGAGAGCACCACAGTCCATTGACGTTTTAAAAGGGGAACCTTTGTTTTTTTTAACAAGGCATTTGCCTAGATGCACTGGTTCGATGCCTTTGTGTGTGTTTTAAAACTCTTTTTTAACTCTTCTTAGCTCGTTGTCAAAACTATATATATTTTTTTTTTAACTTTTTATACCATTTAGCACTTTGAGATTTGTTTCAAATGTTAAGTGTGTTACAAATAAAATGTATTATTATTATATTATTATTATTATTATTATTATAAGAGTAATGTTATTGATGGTGAACTGCTGCCTTCTCATCTACAGTAGCTCCTCCCACCATCCCGCCTGTCTTGTCTCTCTAGTGCAGTTTACTGTGTCTCAACCTTTTCAAACCGTGACCCCCCCAAAATAATCACATTTTGAACTGGGGACCCCCCAAAATAATATTATTTGAACTGGGGCCCCCCCACCGTGATAAGCACTTGGAATGTAGGAGTTGAGGCATTATATTTAGTTTGACGGCTTGTAGATCGTCTATTTTTTTTTAAATTGCCTCTTTCTTATATTATTTGACAATTTGGCCAATATTTGACCATTTGTTATTGTTTGTTGATTACTTTTGATGCAGTAATGGTCTTTTTCTTTGCTTTCTTTTTTAGGTATTAAAAAATAGGTATTAACAAGTCCTTAAATTCTCACCTCACTGTCACCCGGGGACCCCCCCCCCCCCCCCAATAATCATCTGGGGACTCCCCTGGGGGTCCCGACCCACAGGTTGAGAACCACTGGTCTAGGCTGTAGGCCTGGCCGTGGTACAGCTGGACCAAGTCAGGTCGGATAATCCCCCCGCCCATCTCTGCCTTTTCAGCAGAGGAGCCTCTCTCTAGAGAGAGACACGGTTCTCCGAGCCTCAGATCCTCTATGTCTGGTCCCCACATAAAGGATCATTATTACCTCATGCTGTAGTTAATTGGTTGAGGAAGCATCGCTGTGTGCCGCGCATCCCGTTTCATTTATCAGCATTGCCTCTCGTTTTGCCATACACACACCACCAAGCCCAGCTTCACATTGGCCGCCTGCCTCAGGCCTAATTAGCTTGGCCTAATCCTTTTTTCTCCCTTCCTCCAGTAGGCTTGACAGTGTAATCTATATTTCATTAACCAGGCCATAGGTTGAGGCTGTGGTTGGTTATGGTTAAGGAGGAGGTTGAGGGTCTGTAGGGTTATTATTAGGGGGCTGTTGCAGTTAAGAATTTGTCACCCGCGTGTGTAAGTAAGTGGGTCAACAACGCAGCGGCTTGCGGTACTGCCGTCTTGTTTTTAAGTGCCTTTATTTAGGCCAACCTTCCCTTTATAAAAGTGTTAAATTAACGTCCATGTACAGTAATACTGCAGTCCCCCTACACTACACTCATCATGTTGGAGCTCTGCGCTCCCCGCTGTGGACGTTTTCATTTGACATGACAGACTCTGCCAAAGTGTTAAAAAAACAGATGCCCAACCTCGCACCTAGCAGAGGACATTTTTTGCAGCACCGCAGACCGCTGTGGAACAGCAAAGAGTAGAATTTCTTTTTTTAACCCATTAAGACCTGAGACCGATTCTACAAAATGTCTTCTAAATCCTAACAGTTAAAAAAAAAAAACCTATGTTGCTGTCAGTGGTTCTCAAACTTTGTCATGTCAAGGACCCCCAAAATGATGATATCTGCTGTTTTTGAATAGTCAAAGAAATCTAAAATGACACAGATGGGTTCCCGGTCTTAATGGGTTAATTTGGCACCAGGATTAGATGACACTATTTAATGTATGGTTGCAGCATCACTTATCACTGCATACTCACACGGCATGTTTTTTTTCCTTTCTCCTACCCAACCTTGCACACCAGCATTTCTGCTGCTATAATGTGAAAGGGACTTCAAGATCTCGGTTAACCCTATATATACACTTCATTGACCAGAGTCCCCCAGGGCTCTGTACTAGGTCCACTCCTTTTTTGCCCCCGACACAAAATCTCATCGCCGAAACTAGTCGATCGACAAGCTCGTAAATCGGCTATTTTTGAAGAATGTTCGAGGCTGATCTGAAAATGGAGTTACACATGCCAGGGAGAAACGTGGGAGTAGTGATACGGCTCATTAGATTAGCCTAGCCCTAGCTGGGCGTTTTTTTTTGTCTTTCATGAAGCCTAATATAAGCGCTACACACACCGTCCTGTTACCAAATGGTCACAGATTCCATCCCCGCCAATGCACACATGCATAACATGCAGAGAGACAGTGTAGTGCCTCAGTAAACTAGGATCACGAGTAAACCAAGAACCTAGCATCAGCCTAAACAATACTATCAAAATGATAATCTGTACATTGACACTGTAGGATACCAGGTAAACAACAAACCTAGCATTTGTCTTATTACATTTAACTTATGAATAAAAAATAAACACAAGTAACATTTAAATTAAATATATTTAATTTCAATGTCTGAAAATAACATTTAACTATAATTATACAACAAACTAACAAACAACTACTTAATTATACAATGAACTAGCTAACAAGTACTTATAAGATAACACATCGCAATGCATGAATGCATTGTGGGTATTGTTAGATCGGCTATTTCTTAAGATTTTTGAAGTGGTTAAAAATTAGGACTCTAGAGCGGTCCCTAGAGCGGTATGTGGGTCGGGCTCTATGTGTTGCCAGATTCTGGGAGAGAAACAAGCAACAAGGTCTAGGAAAACAAGCAACCAGGTCTAGGAAAACAAGCCCAAAAGATGCGACTATGGGCCGCATGAGCACTTTGAGCATATACATCAGCTATTTTCAAATAGACGATCTACAAGCTCACAACGCGTCGCGTTGTGAGCTTGTAGATCGGCTATTTGAAAATGAAATCTTGGGGGAAAATTATAATAAGCAGACCTGGCAACACTAGCTCTATACTGTAAAGCAGTGATTGGTATATCCAGGCCATGATGTCACGTCCAGCCCGTCATCAGTGCTGTACTGTACTGTACGTCTGCAGCTCTCAGCCTGTCCTCTTGTGTTCCCTAATGGCACATTTCAGTGGCCAGTCTGTCAGGGCGGACGCAGGCAAAACAAGCCAGCACGCTGGCCACTAATGTAGGCCCTGTGATGAGGTAATAATGGACTTCTGTTGCACTGACACCTGTGCCTTTGTCTACGCACGCACGCACGCACGCACGCACGCACGCACGCACGCACGCACGCACGCGCGCGCATGGACGCACACACTCAAAACCCTCCCTTAACTCCAGCTTTTTCATTTTATTTCCCTCCCACTGGCTTCCTCTCGGCAGCTCTCTCTCTCCCCGCCTCCCCTCCCCTCGCCTCCACTCCCCTCCCCTCCCCTCCCCTCCCCTCCCCTCCCCTCCCCTCCCCTCCGCTCCCCTGTCTTTAGGGGAAGCCGCGCCCCCTCTTAGCTGCCAAGTTCGTTTGCATATTAACCGTTGGGTTGCCAGGGAGCTGTAGCTTCTTTTGCCATGTGACTGCTCAAGCATGTGTACGCTGACTATTCCTTCTTTTCCCTCCCTCGCTTTGCTCTGGGGGGCACGCACGCATGTACTCATGTACTCACGCACACACCCCCACACCCCCACACACACACACACACACACACACACACACACACACACACACACACACACACATGTGCGTGCACACACTATTTCCAGCATTAGTGAACATTTATTCCATCAGAGCTATGTGGGCAGATACAAGTCTTATCGAGTGTTGTTGAAACTCTTTTTTTTGGCTTCCCTGTTACTGAGCACCTTTTCCATGCATAACAAGGCCGTTTGCCTGTTGCTGTGCTCATATTCTGGATTCAATCCGTGTTTCTCTGCAGCATTGATGATTTCTTCCTTTATCATTTTTTTCTTTTACCTGGCAAGAACAGGAATGTTGGCGTTAAGTCAGATGCACAGTTTTTATGCTTTCTGATGATCAGGAACACATGGTGACAGTAAGAGTCTGCTTTGGAAATACTTTAATTTATTTTTGCTTTATTTCAGGGACCAGCACAGATGCCATTGATAATTGCAACATAGTTAATTTAGCTTTGGTTTGGGTGTTGTCAGGAATAGTGGTTTTATTTCGTGTGTTGGTTGGGTTCCCAGCAGAAATGTAGTGCATCTGTCGTTTGGCTCTCCCCTCCTCCTTTTGGGTCCAAACTCCAAGGCCTGTATCACATAGTATATGCACACACACACACACACACACACACACACACACACACACACACACACACACACACACACACACACACACGCACACTAAAGTCATTTATTTATGGCCGTATAAGCAAAACACATGGGTTTGTTGTGCACGTGTATTCAGGTTATCGAGCCCACATGTTTTCTTCGCCAATACTTTAATTCCATATTAAGCTTGCCTTGGACACTCACTCACTCACTCACTCACTCACTCACTCACTCACCAACCATACTTTAAGTAGCTCAAAGTCCTATTCATATCCTTATTAAAGGAGTAGGATGTTTGTGATGGTAGCAGATATACAGCTGTGATAGAGGACAATGATATGAGACAATTTCATTATATTTCTGTGCGTATGAATTGCTATTTTGGGTGCTGAATCTGCGGGTTTTACTTTAACAGGGTTGAAAATAAAGACTATGTTGCCAGTTTTGAAACGGTGTCTACCCCCGTTATATAATACATTTCTGATAAGGCATGGTTTGACCAGCCTGTGCTGTGGTGGGCACTCGCTCTCCCACTCATTTCCAAATGTAGTCGCGCTGCGCCGCGTTGTGAGCTTGCAGATCTTGTAGATCTTGTTCTTTTCGATGAGCGACACTCACGTTTAACTAACTTACAATAGTATAACTCAGGCTTTGCGTTCCTCTCCAGGGGTCCGGAAGGCGATGCATGATGTGGCTTTGATCAGGAGCACAAAACGTCAGTAAAGCAGTAATCACGCTGCTTTAAAAAATGAATGGAAGTCAAGTGCCTAAAGACCCCTGTGGAGAAAATGAAAATTGACATCTCTTGTTTCCTTAATTCATGCAGTCTTTGAGCTTAGGCTATTTCCCTACAGCTATACAGATACCACATGGCTTTTCCCTTTCATGTCTTCTCCCAGAGGACCAGCTCTTGTTTTTTTGTTGTTGAAATAACCGTGAAAGGCACTGAAAAGGATATTATCTGCTTCTTAATCTGATGGTTTTTGTGTGGTCTATGGGTGTGTGTACTCGCGTGCAAAATCTATGCCTATTTTTGGCGCAGTTGTTTTTTGGACAACATGCGTGCATGTCAAAACGCATGCAAAGGGCTCCTGCGCTGACCTGACAGTGACCTGTGTTTGGCCTCACGCCAGCCAGCCATGTGCGTCTGTGTATGTCTTAGCGCCATGTGCCAGCCGGTTGCACATGGCCACTGCATCATGCTCTGAGGAGCCCCCTCATAGGCTGTCTCTCTCTGTCCCGGGGCGGGGAGGCAGGAAGCGCCCGGCCCATCCCCTCCGGCCCTTCCCCGACAGAGCTCCACTTGCAGAATGTTCCTCCAGGAAAGTGGGTGGTCAGATTGTGTCTGAACTCACTGCCCAGCCAGCAGCACTCACTGTGTTGGCTTGAATGACATTGCCAGAGGTTCGGAGGGGGCATGCTGTGCAGTGGCATTTGTAGGTCACAAGAATGGTCATAATCAGATGCAAAATGTGTCATAATAGATCTTTTTTTTTGTAGAGTATCTAGCTGTTTTTTTTACGAGATAATTAAGCAGAAATAGTTATTTTCAGGCACGTTGGCGGCAGCCTATCTGAAACCCAAGCCATGTGTTGATAATCTTGCACTCTTATATATATAGATACAGTATTCTTGGGGTTAAGTTGTAAAAGTTAATGTAATAACTGCTAGCACCATCTGCTGGCCTACTTCCTTACAAAGAGCTAAAGAGAGAGAGAGTGAGCAAGCGAGTGAGTGAGCGAGCGAGCGAGAGAGAGAGGGAAAACGAGTCCGGGTTTTAACGACATCTCTAATATTCATGCTGATGCATTTTGCTGCTTTGTGCTTTCATTTTCCGCCGCGCTGCCTGCCTGCCGGAGACTCTCGCTCGCCATACACGCCCCATCCAGCCAGGGAGAGGAGAGGAGAGGGGAGGGGAGTATCGAGAGAGAGAGAGAGAGAGAGAGAGAGAGGAAAAGGAGGAATAGGGGGAAAAAAATAACAAGCAGGGGGGGGAGAAAAGGAGAAAAAGAACAACCAACTGAGCGAGCGAGCAAAGCGAGAGCCAACACAAAAGCCTTTTGTATACAAAGGAGTAACCTACCTTATCCCAGGAGGTGAGGAGGAGAAGAGGAACGGAGGGAGAGCGGAAAGACACGGAAAGAAGAGAGCGGGAGAGCCTGAGAAGACGTGGAAAGAGAGAGAGAGGGAGAGAGAACACACAATCGCCGGTGGAGAGAGAGAGAGAGGGAGAATCAATGAGTAGGGAGGAGAAAGGAGGAGGCAGGAGACGGCAGATCTGACACACACATGCACACACACACACTCAGAGACACGCACATAACGCGCGCGGGTGAGCGAGCGAGCGAGCCGGGAGACGGAACGACGGCAGAAACGGAGGCAGAATGAGAGCTTCCTGGACTGCCACGACGCACCTCCTCCACTGCCACCCACAGCACCACGGCTCTCCCGCGAGAGAAGAAGGATCTCCCATGCGCTCCTCTTGAGAGCCCAGCCCGCTGGGGGAGGAGGAGGACGACCAAAACGGCCCAGGAGGCACACTTCTTCTCTTTCCTCTTCTCCTTGTAGTTCTTCTTCTACTACTACCACTAGCGCCACTACTTCTGCTTCCCCTTGTTCCTCCACCGCCGCGAGGAGAGCTGCTGACCCAACGGACGGACGGACGGACGGACGGACGGAGGAGGAGGAGGAGGGAGTAGGAGGGGAGGGAGGGAGGGAGGGAGGGGGGGGGCACGCAGCAGGCTTGACGGAAGCAGAAGAAGAAGAAGAAGAGGGAGACACACACCACATAAACCCGTCGAGGGAGAGTGAGTGAACGGGCAAGGGAGGGAGACGGAGAGAGAGAGAGAGAAGAGAAAAAAAAAGCCGGCGAAAGGGCAAGGCTTTTGTTAGGCTGTTGGAGAGAGAGAGAGGGGGAGTAGAGGGAAGGAAAAAAAAACCCAACCATGTCTACAGTGAAGAGGCCAAGAGGAAGGGTAAGTGAGCCGGGAGGGAGGGAGGGAGGAGGGAGGGAGATGGGGGGGGGGGGGGGGGGGGGGGGGGAGGGGCCGGCAGGAACTGAACAGCCCTCCTCTGCTTACTGGCTCATGCTGCACTGCCGCCATCTTGAACTCATTGCTGTGTGTGTTTTTTTTTCTTTCCATTTGCTTTAGCTGTGCTACAGCCTTATGTAGGCATTCTAGATTGCCTGGCTTTTTTCTGTTCTCTCCCCCCCCCACCCCCCACCATCTCCTCTCTCTATTCATGTAACTCCATGCCTGTTCTCTACCTCCATCCGTCCCTCACTCGCTCGCTCACTCTCACGCCACATTATGTATCCGGCTGTCCTGTGCTACTGTTTATGTGGACGCTGTTTTGTGTGTGTGTGTGTGTGTGTGTGTGTGTGTGTGTGTGTGTGTGTGTGTGTGTGTGGGTCTCCCATGTGTTGAGTCTATCAGTCACTAGAGAGTTCACTGTATGAGGGGTGTGTGTGTGTGTGTGTGTGTGTGTGTGTGTGTGTGTGAGAGAGAGAGAGAGTGTGTGAGAGAGAGAGAGAGGGAGGGAGAGACAGAACCAGCTGGCCCAGAGTTCTATCTCTCTCTCTCTCTCTTTCTATAGCTCTCTTTTTGCTGTAATGGTCCCCATCGTTTTCATGGGACTGCGTGCTGCTAGAGAGATTGAAATCACTGCAGTGCTGGCAGCCTGTAATTTCAGTTATTTATAGATGTATTACAACAGCTGCAGTGCTCTCACTTTTGGTGCATTTTATCTTCTCCCTCACACTCTCTCTCTCTCTCTCTCTCTCTCTTTCTCGTTGGCTGTGTGTGTGTGTGTGTGTGTGTGTGTGTGTGTGTGTGTGTGTGTGTGTGTGTGTGTGTGTGTGTGTGTGTGTGTGTGTGTGTGTGTGTGTGTGTGTGTGTGTGTGTGTGTGTGTGTGTGTGTGTGTGTGTGTCCGTCTTTCTATCTTGTCACACTTTTCGTACGAGCCTTCATTCTTGTTTTAATGGTTACCACTTTTCTCATGTTCCCTCATGTTCTACACTATTACCCCCCCCCACACACACATACACCCCACCCCCTTCTTTTTTTCTTTTTTTACCTTGAACTTGAATGAGAACATTCCAGCGTGAAGCAATAATTTTCCTTCCTAATGGCCTCCGCAGCAGCAGCAGCGCACGTGAAAATCATAATGCAGCTCTTGTGCCCCCCCCCTCCCCCTTCTGCTTCCTTCAAAAATGAATTGCTAGTCCCAACCTCCCCCCCACCCCACCCCCGCCTCACCACTTTATTTGTTGCAAGCTTCGAGATAATTCTCTTTATTTAGCTCACAGCGTGAGAGGGGGAAAGATCAGCCAGCCTCGCCTGAGCGTGCGCACACGATACAAAACCCTTTTTTTAATATTAGGTTAGTCTGTATATGGGCTCTCTCTTCTCCCTGGGCTCCTGGCCCGCCACAAGGCAACTCGTATAGGAATAACCGCCGCAGTCCCGCCATGTATTATTCACGTATTATCACGTAGCAGGCAACAAGGTTGGATTATTTATGTCTGTCGTGGCTGGCTGGCTGTTGATGTTGACGTGAGCCCGGGCTCCGGCTCCGGCTTGTGTTCTCTGTACGTATGGCTGCGACCAAAGGGATTTCATTTGAGTTAGTAGCTTCCCCCCGGAGAGCTTTGGGGTGTCACATGATCTCCTCCGTACTGGTTTCAGAGGCCTTTTCTTCAACCCCACCGCAACAAACTGTCTAGAGGAAACACTGTTCTCAGTGCCTGTGCTGGAATTTGACAGGGGGTCAGGGTGAATGGAGAGGGAGAGCCCAGCCCCTTTAGAGAAAGTGTGTGTGTGTGTGTGTGTGTGTGTGTGTGTGTGTGGCAGGGCACACCGGCCGCTGGCTACATGTTGTTGTTGGTTTTGCAGAGCATTTCTAGATCTCTTGTTGGAGAGAGAGGGTAAAAGGTGATGTGCAGCACAGCTGAATGGTGTTGTTGTGTGTTGTCCTCTAGGAAGTGTTAGTAACGGTGTGTGTGTGTGCTTTTTTTTCCTCCATTGTTTTGGTTCTGCTTCTCGTTTTGTTCCATCACCCACCTTGCCATCCAACGAAACGTCATCTCATCCTCATTTCCTGTCAAGAGAACAACATAAGGTTTTGCTTGTGTAACTCGTCGATTAGCCTATAGCTACGTGGCTAAGAAATAGCCTATGCTAAGCTCAGGGCAGCAGAGTTGTCTTGTTTGTTCCTTTTTATAGCGTTCTCTTCCCATGTCACCGCAAGGCCCTGCGTTATGAAACATGCGTATGATGAGCACAGGGGTTTTGGGAGCCGCACAGTAACACAGTGGAACGGGATTGGCTTTTTTAATTGTCATTTTTAAAGAAAAGAACAAATCACGGCTCCCTGTGGAAGGTGATTTAGGGCCAGGCCAGGCTAAGCTGAAAGTGACTGTGAGGAAATGTGCATGGAGGCTGAATGCGGCCAGAGGATGCCACACGGCAACTGCTTGATTAACTGTAATAGCCTGTGTGTGTGTGTATGTTCTAAATAGGTTTCAGTTCAGGCCTCAGGGAAGAAAGCAAGCTGTATGGGTTATTTTCCTCTTTCTCCTACAGTATGTGAGAAAAACACTGTTTCAATCAACCACACCACCGATGTGCTGAGCTAGGTCGACTTCACCACAACATGGACTTTTACACTTGCGCTTCGTTCAGCTTTGTGTGTGTGTGCGCACACGTGTGTGTGTGTGTGTGCGTGTCTGTGGCTGTGTCTGTGCGTGCATGTCTAGTTACTGTATAGACCACAGACAAACACATCTCCCTCATTTTAAACTGTAGAGTCCATCAAAATTGCCATGATATGAATCATTCTCATCTTTCTTTATTTAGCGCTTCATTTGCAGTGGGGGGAGGGGGCCCATGCTGCAAAGTACAATTAAGAAACTAATTATAGAATGCACATTCAAACCCATTTCTTCTTCTCTCTCTCCCTCTCAGCCTCGGAAGAACGCTAATGGTCCCGGCAGCCAGGCGCCGGTGCTCAGCACGCCGATGAAGAGCAGCACGTCGTCATCGTCGTCGTCCTCTTCCTCCTCCTCGTCGTCTTCTTCGTCGTCGTCCTCCTACAGCTCGTTGTCGGAGAAGCGGGCGCCCCGGCGGCCGCCCCACGCGCAGCAGCAGCAGCAGCAGCAGCAGATGGAGCCGATGACAGAGGACAAGCAGGAGAAGGCCAACCGCATCATCTCGGAGGCCATCGCCAAGGCGCGGCAGCGCGGCGAGAAGAACATCCCGCGGGTCATGAGCCCCGAGAGCTTCCCCAGCTCCTCGTCCTCCCAGCACAAGACGCGCCGCGAGCGCGCGCACAGGGAGAACAGCGGCAAGGGCCGGCCCAAGGTGAAGGCCTGCAAGAAGGCCCGCATCGTGGCTTCCTCCAAGCCCAAGCAGAAGGCCAAGATCGGGTATGTAATAGTCGCTCTCAGAGCTCGCTGACCATCCTGTACGCTGTTTTGACCGACATGTGTCTAATTTTTGTTTGGCGCACGCTGCGACGCATTGTGAGCTTGTAAATGGGCTGTTTTTGTTGTGCGACACTTGTGCACAACCAAGTATTAATCAGCCATTAGTGGATGTTTTCTTGCTGTTAATGCCATGCTCTCCCTATTTAGCTATATGACCAGCAGGAATAGGCGCTGTACATTCTGTCCCTACATTTTCCTTTGCATTTGGTAATTATAAAGCAGTGGTGGATTAGGTCAGTGCTCTGGCCTCCTGTTGTTGTTTTTCTCTCCTCTGTGCAACAATAACTAGGATAACTGCTGTCGTTTTCTATCTGGGAACTGGCAGTTGCCAAGATGGCAGCTCAAAGTTCAATTGAATTTACAGCACGCTATAACAATAAACCCAGCCTCGGTAGTCAGCACAGACAGGGGAGGAGCAAAACAAAGGCTGCATTTAGCTCGCCGCACACACGAGCTATTGGTCGTTGCGGACTGGTAGCCTGCAGGGTTGAGGCATGTAACACTCACTGATGTATAGATAATCCGCTTCCCATCCCCCTGGTTAACGCTGGGCTGTACTGCAAACCACACCCAGCACGAGCTAATAAAATATCAGCTGATACAGACCTGAGGACTGTAGAGGGTGGGTGGGGGCGAGGGGCTGACGGCTGAAGGCGGAGAGCAATGTTTGGATAATGTCAGCAAGCCTTGATGCAGCTGAATCCCAGACATGAATCCGCGAGAAGCCCATTCCTTATTCCAACCAGCTCTGCCCGAGGAGAACTCGACAATGATCGGCAAATGTCGCCTGGCTGGCTGGCTGTTTTACTGATTAATGACTATGAACCCAGTGGTATAGGGAAATAACTCTAGCACATAATGGTTTGGAATTTAACGTGTGTGTGCATGTGATGATGTGAAAGTTACGGTGGTGCTGGAGAGGTGTGAGGGCAGAGGTTGACTACTTGATCATCAAGACGGCATCACAATCCCTGCTTTAACCGATTAAACCCTATATGCTGCTTTGACCGGCTATCACCCGGGGGAGGTGGTCTATACTTAGCCCCCTCCTTTTCCCCTTCTACATTAAAACTCTTCACCAAAGACACCAAAGACCACCTCTACAGCTCGTAGAGCTTGTATATCTGCTATTTTTGCCCGGAAGGTTTGCTATTTTAATCGAACGTTTGCCTATGGCATACTAGGGACGCTAGCGGGGTTCATGTGGTTAATGTTGGGTATCCTTTTTCTAAAGGCAATTTTTTATGACATGTTCTGCCATGTTGGACGGTACAGGTACAGCAGAGGAAGACGGGGAACAAAAGAACAGAGAGTTGCTGCTGACATATAAAACACAAGTCATGAGTTGCCATGGGCACTAAACTGGTCAAGCTATTAGCATCCCGCCAGTCACCCTGCTTTGGTTTTAGACACGATGCACATGACAACTCTGACAGTTTGGTTTAATCACATTAGGAACACCTGCTGTAGCCTTTGCAGCACATACACATGGTGCAGACTGCATCACTGCTGCTGCACTGTTGCTCCACCTCTTAACTCATTAACTGCCAGAGTAAAACATCGTCTATAGCCGACCTTGCCAGCGTTTTTGAGCATTTTTACTAACCTTTCAAGAGCCACACAATATTTCGCTCCAGGACGATTGACAGAGAGTGTCGCAAAAGACGGTGGAGTGTCTCTGAAAAAAAGCGTGTCAGCGCGACCCTCCATTCTTTAGTTATTGGCTGTTGAATATAGCTTTTTCTCGCCAAAAACGCAGAAGAACAAGAAAGCAGCGACATTTATTTATTTATTTATTTATGTGAGCAGTTAGGAGTTAGGAGTTAAGTGTCTTTCTCAAGGACACTTCAACAAACAGACCGGGGCTTGGAGATGAACCGGTGACCTTTTGATTACCAGACGACCACCTTGTTCAGAAACACAAATTGTGTTCTCTTTTCCGCCATTCACCAAGGCATTTTACAAATCACTCCATCTACTCCATTTCAGGTCTTGCTCTCATCTACAACATGTGATATAGAATTAGCTGCATTTGCTGGTATAATGAGGGCAGCTGGATGCATGAAGGACTTAAATAATAAATAGATTTTCTTGACATTGTTGCTCATATTATAATTAGCTCCTCAGAGGAGTGTTGACCTCTTAGGATCATTGTGCCTTTGATCATCCCATTAATTATGGTCTGTTGGACCAAACTGATGTTTGATCAGCATTATTAACCTGACTTATTGTAATCAATACGGGCCCGAGTCCAGATGTTTTTTTAAATGATTTTTATTTGATAGCTGTCCATAAGCACCAGACAGCTCTCTTATAATGTTAATGTGAATGGGCTCCTCATAATATGGGTTTAATACAATTATTTCATTGCATTGTAGTGACTTGGACTCGAGTGGACTCGGTGGGGATAGTCCCGAGTCCCTTAGTCCGAGACCGAGTCAAATCATGGGCGAGACGAGACCGAGTAAATCAAAATGCGGACTCGAGACCGGTCTCGAGTACTACAACCCTAATAATAATTTATATCTGCAAAGTAACTAGTAGTTACTAAAGTTTTCAAATAATTGTAGTGGAGTTGCTTGAAGAAATACCTTTGAGATGTTCTTGGGTAAAGACACTTAACCCTCCCAGTAGCTGCAGGGGAGCTGCTCAGTGGCAAACAGTAGAATAATGTGGTTGTATTGGGAAGTTCCCAGGGGAGATTGTGTCTGTCAATGGGAAGCAGGGGGGGGGGGCACAATTGCCGAGAACAATCCAGCCCTGGATAAAATTCTGCTATATTAAATAGGCTATGTCCTGTAATGCAGACGAGGAACTGATTAATTGGATTACTTAATTCTCGTGTCACTATTTACATTCTGAGCTGTCTAACCTATTTTGTATGGCTTATAACAAAAAGTTGGCCCACATGAGGGAAGAGAGTGAAAGCAGGCTAAGCAGCAGCAGCCAGCATAGCCCTGGCCTATCGGGCCTACTATTGTTTCAATGGCCCTTTTCATAAGCCTCATTACGTCATGCATTCCAACCATTTTGAAACATCGAACTAATTCAGTCCACTCAGCCAATGGACTGCTAGAACTGCACAGAAAACTGTACTGGCCTTTACCCCCTTTTTTTCTCCTTATTTGATTTAGTTTTATTTTGATTATGTAGTTTTCGCCCAATGTTCCAGTTGTGAAGTTACTATTTAAACACGCTAAGACCTGTGTAGATCTAATGATAGCTCTGGTGGTCTGTTTACCGTTGCATTAACAATAGCTTATTACTGCAGGTTGTTGTTATTACAAGGACATACACATGTACAAATAGCAAATAGTGATGCAGATCAGATTGACTGAAACAGATGGCTTGTTGATTTTATGACACGTCTACTAACAACACAATAAAGCGTAATGGCTAGTTTTAACTGTATGTGTGTGGGAGGGTTCTCAAGGTAGATCTGTGATTTTAATAATAAGTCCTCACATGATACTACTTGATTATTATAAAAAAGATTAACTGAAGATTTAATACACACCTTCAGCACAGTACTGTGGGTGCTGATCCAAGTAAAAGTAGTACCTGCATAGATTGTACGTGATTGTAACATGAATCTAAAAATATAATGTTGCTATATCATTGGTGCTCAAAACATTTTCCTGTCAAGGACCCCCAAAATGATACGCATTTGGCTGCAAACCCCCCCATCTCTGTTCCAGGGACCCCAGAAGCAAATATTTTAAAAAAGTTTAAAATTATCGCTTTTAAAAAAAAGAAAGCAATATAGGCCTATTCAAAGGTTTGCACAAATGTTCACGATTTTTCACAAATAGCAGATACACAAGCTATGAGCTTGTATATCTGCTATTTTTGAAATCTAAAATGACACAAATGTTTTAATGGGTTGAAACTTTGAACCCTGATAAATATGAACTTAAAGTATGTTAGTTCCACTGATCCAAGCCGGAACACATTCGATCGATCGATCGATTGATTGATCATTAAAATAAACATGCTCTGAAAATGCACGTGGCACCGTGCAAAGTGGTCAGATGGGTGGGCCGCAAACGCTTTCGAGAGGTGAAGTTAGTGTTAGTCAGTGATGAAGTGCCCACGGATAGAGCAGTGTGACATAAATGAGGTCAGTCATCACCTCACCTCAGAGGGAGCTCCACAGACAGGCAAAATCACTCTCATTCCGCAAAGATGAGGCTTAATTTAGTACAGCAGCAAAGGTAATGTGCCTGCCTGACATTTTCTCAACTAGATTGAATGATGTTATTACACCTTAACCCCCCCCCCCCCACCCCCTCTGTTTGTTAGCAACTTTACAGGCAACATCTGCACAGAATGACATGGAACTTTCAGGAAAGATAGGCAACAGTCCCTTGATTACCTGATAAAAAAAAAAGGGAAATTGGGTCAAGGTCAAAGGTCACACAAGTAAAAAAAAGTCAGATGTAATTAAAACTAAGAACAAAATCTTCTTTCTGATGCCTGGAATGGATTAAAGTTTTTGGGGGGTCAAAGTAACCTGTCAAATTTGTTCAGTTTTAGGGGATGTTGTGCTTGTCAGCCTTTGTTTTTATGTTCAATTTAAGGATGCAAACATTATTCTTGTTAAGAATCTTGTTCTTAAAGATCAGTTCCAGATATTTGGCTGATTTAATTCTATATTAACTACTGTACATCACAGAATGTATTAAGTGCAAACATCTAGTCCCACTGCACCTATTATAGGCAAAGATCTATTTTTTTTACTCATAGAAGGATGTTTCATCTCTCTAATTGGGGGGGGGGGGAGACTTTTTTTGACTGCCTTAGTCTGTAGCTGAAAAAAAAGTCTAAATCCTGTTAAGTATAAGTGGGGATCTGAGTTGGATCATAGACAGGCTGTTGTAAAGAGATATTACTTACGGTCCTTAGATTACTTAATCTTTGTTTTGTCATCGATACTGTGAGAACGTAGAGAGGACCCTGTGAAGTTCCTTGCATGTGTGATTTAAGTAGCCAAATATCTCATTTACTGTAGAGTTAGGGCTCAATGATACAACATCATTTACATATATTTGCACACACATTATCATGCAGTACAGAGATAATTTCTTTCTTTTTTTTTGTTTGCACTTGGAGAAAAACAATGAAATATTGCAATAATCTGCCATGTGTTTATAATTTTGTGCCTCAGTGATGTTGGGAACAAAATTATTTAATTTCACATCTCCATTCCTCTGTTCAGCAGTCTGTTCAAGACTAGTTAAGCCATTAAGACCGGGAACGCATCTGTGTCATTTTAGATTTGAGTTATAAGCATTATTTTATACTTTGGCTATTCAAAATTAGCAGATATACAAGCTCATAGTGCGGCACAGAGTGCCGCGCTATGAGCTTATAGATCTGATATTTTTGAAAAATCTTGAACATTTGTGCAAATCTTTGAATGTATGTTTTTTAAAGCGAACATTTGTAACTCAAATCTTTGCTTCTGGAGGTCCCTGGAACAAAATATTTGACAAATGTTCGCTTTAAACAATAGATATTCAAAGATTTGCACTCATTTTCAAGATGTTTCAAAAATAGCAGATCTACAGTACAAGCCGACAAAGACAGTTCAGTCTTTTTCTCGCCACGTGTTTGAATGTCTGAAGAACCAAGAACTGCTGTGATTGGTCTCTCATCAGGCATTCATCATAAATAGTCACGGTGCTCTTGATGTAAAACTACACCACGTTGTGGCAAACAAAGTGACATCTAACAACCTTTTTGTTAAAACTATCATTCTGGCATACGATATTAGATATCGTCTCTGTCGGGTGGAAACCTCATTATGTCCAAAACTGTTACTTTTCAGGATTAAAATTCAAAAACGGCAAAAGTAGCAGATCTACAAGCTTCTCCAAGACCCTAGCTTGTTGATCGATCTGCTACTTTTGATGCTTTTTTGTGACGCTCTAGTATGATCACGTTGGGGTTCATTTACGAGAAAAAAAACACAAAGAGTTAAAATATGGAGATAGGAGGTTTCTGTCCGACAGCAACGATACGTTTAACAGACAGGCCAGGTGTCTCTCTTGCATGCTGGGAGATGGCCCGTTTCTTTGTATGGCTTATTTTTACACACGTCTCTTGATCAGTGGGTGATCAGTGACGGATCATGCGCTGTTGCGTGCCAAAGTGGAAGGCACGACGGAGGCACCACAGGTTCATGTTACTCTGGGGAGAGGATTTCAGGCTGGAGGAGAGAGACCTGTGTGTACGTTATGAGAGCGTGCGTGCCGCCCAGGGTTTTACTCCATGAAATATTAATGCGTAGCCGCTGCAGAGGCGCTAACCTTCCACCACAGTCATTATTCCTGGCTCGTGTGTGTGTGTGTGTGTGTGTGTGTGTGTGTGTGTGTGTGTGTGTGTGTGTGTGTGTGTGTGTGTGTGTGTGTGTGTGTGTCATACGTGTGTACATGTTCTGCCCCTTACCCAAGTTTAAAGGGATAGCTTACTTATTTTCTATCGATTACTCACCCCATGAAGCCTTGAATTCATGGAGTTTTTTTGTTTTTGTCGCATTCCTGAACCAATAATTTGATGACCGGCAGAGTATCCTGTAGGAGACTCAATGGAGACTCTTTGAGTCTCCTACCGGATACTCTGCCAGTCATCAAATTATTGGCTTAGGAATGCGACAAAAACAAAAACATATCCATGAATTCAAGGCTTCATGGGGTGAGTAATCGATAGAAAAAAAGGTCATTTTAGGGGTGAACTATGAGAGAGAGAGAAGGGGGGGGGGCGGGGGGGGGGGGGGGGTGTACAGTATGTTTTCTGCTGATCATATGACCAATACGTGCGCAGAGAGTGGATTGTGTGCTAACATTATGATCAGATCATCAGGCTGTCTGGGATCCACACAGGGTGGGCTATGTCTGGCTATGACTGTTCCTTCATACCATGGTGGAAAATAGACACCAAACTATTTTAACAAGTCTAATAATGCCACGGCTTCCATGTGGTGGAAGTCTGTGACGTCAGTATGTGACGTCATTCAGCTCCATATTTGGCCATGCATGTTTCAGCCCAATTGGACTTCCTTTGACTTGCAGTCTAACATTTATATGTGGGGGACTTACTTGATCTATTGGCAGCATTAACCACTTAATCCATTTTTGGCTATTTAAAAATAGCAGACCTACAAGCTCATAGCACGTGCCGTGCTGCGAGCTTGTACATCTGCTATTTTTGAAAGATATCGAAAATGTTCATTTTGATCATTTTCTTTACATACATTTTCTCTTCTTGGGCCCCTGGCACAACACATTTTCAGATGGGGATCTGTGGCCAAATACATATCAATGTGGGGTTCCTTGTCATGAAAAGGTTTGAGAACCACTGCTGTAAGGGACCCCTGGGGGTCCCTGAACCCCAGACTGAGTACCAGTGCTTTAGAAGGCCAAGTATAGACACATGATTCACTGTCCACAGCACATTGTGACCCTGTGGTTTTAGATAGTACGGAGCAGCTGGGGGAGTTGTTGAGTTCTGGTTATTATCTTTTCGAGTTGATTTTTTTATTAAACATTATACGTTGCAACGGTTGCATACAAAATTTGACAAATAATATATCGAAAGAACAGCTGCTATGAATATGATACATCATTTTCTTGTACAGAATTTTGAACTATGACTGTTTGAGCAATATAGTTGTTGTTTACAGTATGTACTGTACGTATACAGAATATACTGTATCCAAAATGGGGAAGAACACAAACACGCCAGCTCCTAAACTGTAGTGAAGGAGCCTTCCCAGTTATGACACAGTAACATCAACAGTGTTAATTTAACTCTGAGAGTGTAACATTCCCGTAAGGGTCCATTTGGTTCCATTTGTATACTCCCTCAGTTACAAATGGATGAATTTGACAGACACTGATGCTGCGTTCACAGCACTGGCAGATACACAAAATTACAAAGCTACAAAGTCGCTTTGTAGTTTTGTATCTGAAGTTGAAATCAGCTCAACCTATTTGTAGCTTTGTAGCTGTTGTAGCTTTTGTAGCAGCTACGATAGTTGGATGTATCTTTGTGTCTTCTTGTCGCTGGTTTCCATTGAAAAAGAATGGTAGACTGTATATTCGTAGCTGCCTATGTGAACACAGCATGAGGACTTTACTTTGTAGGACCCAGCCTTTGCCTCTCAAGTAATAGTGTATGGCGTATTCCTTTCCCTCTTTGACACAATGATCTTTGTGATGTTGTTTGATAGTGATGGCATTACGTTTCAAAATGCTGGATTGTCATTTTCCCTTGATTATCTGTACAGATGATGGATAAATACCGTATTGTGTGATGAAATGTGCTTTCATTCAGCAAGGTGTCCTTGATTTGACGATGTAAGGAAAAACGCACAAGCATTTGCCTTGTGTTTCTGAGATACCAGCTCAGTATGGTCTATGGCGGTGGTGTCGTTTAGCACTTTGTACAGCGCTGCACTGTAAAATCCTCGGTGCTCATATAACCGTGTGAGCCTCAGTGTTCACATAACTCCGTGAGTGTAATAATGGACCCAAAGAGTTAAATATACACAGAGGATTTTACTGTGAGGCCCGATCACACACAGCTCTCTGCACAAAGCAATATGCTTTTATAGCCAGCCTACCTGCTGAAATATAACCCAACGTAATCAGCAGATAAAAGCATTGTGCAGCTCCCCTGCTTCCTCCCTCTCCGCCCCCCCCTCCCTCCCTTCTCTCTCTCTCCATTCTCCTCCCCCCCCCCCCCCCCTCACTCTTCTCCGTTCTCTCCTTCCTTTCCTTTTCGTTTTCTCCCCTCCCCTCTCTCTGCTATCCCCTCCTCCTTCCCTCTCTCCGCAGTTTTTTTTCTCCTTCTCATTTTCATGCCATCTTACCATGAATTTTCGGTCCTTCCCACAATGCTCGGGGGCTGTTGCGAGCCAGTGTTTCCTGGGTGCAGGCGTGTTTTTGAATGTGCTGATCCTACAAAGCAGCCCCGCAGTACAGTGAGTCAGTAGGGGAGAAGGGAGAAAAAAAATCAAACAAAATGGTGCTCGTGAGATCAATTACATGACGGAAAATGGGGGTTTAGGTCTAGCCTATATGCCGTGGTGGCGTATAGACTTTCATATCTCCACGCTCGCCAGCTGTTCTCCCATCTAATCTGTTTTGTTTTGTTTTTTTCCCTCATTCTCATTACGAAAAAGCCAAAGCTGCTTTTAAATTGGCTTTTTTTCCCTCCACAGCTAATCCTTTAGCCGGTCTGTATGCACTCACACAAGTTTGTTTGCGTGTGTGATCTATGCGCTGTGAGCCTAAATTAGGCCAAGACATTGGCCTGCCCTGCCTGCAATTGTGTGCCTGTGTGTGTGTGTGTGTGTGTGTGTGTGTGTGTGTGTGTGTGTGTGTGTGTGTGTGTGTGTGTGTGTGTGTGTGTGTGTGTGTGTGTGTGTGTGTGTGTGTGTGTGTGTGTGTGTGTGTGTGTGTGTGTGTGTGTGCGTGTGTGTTCATATGCTTATTCCCCTCTTAAAATAACCACATGCAGAGCATAGCAGAAATCCCCAGTGTGGGTCTGTGTACTTGTGCTGCTGTTTTTTCTTGAGCAGGGAGCTTGGTGGGGCTGCTACAGTACTACTGCTGCTGTCACTGGTGTGTTGACAGAGATTATAGCCCTTCATTCATAAAGGCAGGGGATTTCCTCACAAGAACTAGCACCACTTTCAATATAAGCACCTCAGGATGTGAAACGCACACACACACACACACACACACACACACACGCACACGCACACGCACACACATACACATACACACACACACACACACTTGATAGCATTGTTACAATAAGCCCTGCAGGATGCGAGACACACGAAAGCAAACACACACACGCCCACGCCAAAGATAACACACAGACAGACACAGAGGCACACAGGCATGTGCAGATGACACACTTGACATCAATTTTAGGAAGATGACTTGAGTCCCGTGCAGTTGCCGTTTGTCAATTGAGCACTTTTCAGTGAAGGTCGAGTGCACCAACCGTTGTCCTCTTGGCCCACAGAGCACCATCATATCCCCGATCCCATTAGAACACAAGCCCACACACTCATGCACTGACAGTAGGCGGTGGGCCAACTAGGGCAGGGCAGTGCTGGAGGGGCGGTGAGGGAGGCTGGATTTTTGGCTCCATCAGAGTACAGCAGCCAAGCAAGTGGTTGGATCTGTTGCTAGTCTCTGTCTCTCTCTCTCGCTCTCTCTCTAAGGAAGGAGCTGACTATCAGCTTATCATTACTAAGGTGTCACAATAAAGTGGTAGGTCACCGTGCAGCGATCAGAGGAGCGAGCTTTGTATTTGGAGGGTTGCCAGTTTGAACCCTGTTTGGGAGAAGGTCAGTGTGTGGAGGATGTGAGGCACACTCTCCTGTCCATCAACTACTGCCTGTCAGTGCCCTTAATCAAGGTACTTTTACCCTCAACCTCCCCATTACAGTTGACCTACATTCTGTAGTAATGCCCCCCCTTAAAGTGGGATGAAACCTTAGACTGATATTGCAGTTTTTCTGGTTAAAGGGGAATTTTGGACCACGGTTTTCTTACCTTTTCTATGATGTTATGATATCTTAGGATGAATGGTACTGTAGAAATATTTCATAACTCCGTCCCGCGTCCGCCACAGCTTAAAACGTGCGCCAATATAGGCCTTGCGTTAGGTCGCGTATTTTAATAGCTTTTTTTATTTTTTTATTTGGTGAGATCTGATGTTCATGGTGACAGAACACAATGCAAAAAAAAAAAAACGGAAGTCTCGCTAGACGAGATTGAAATCTCGAGATTTCAATCTTGTCTAGCGAGACTTCCGTTTTTTTTTTGCGGTTGCATTGTGTTGTGTCACTATGAACGTCGGATCTAAAAAACAACAACAACAAAAAAAGCTATTAAAATACGTGATCTAGCGCAAGGCCTATTGGCGCACGTTTTAAGCTGTGGCGGACCCGGGATGGAGTTATGACATTTTTCTACTGTACCATTCATCCTAAGATATCATAACATCATAGAAAAGGTAAGAAAACCGTGGTCCAAAATTCCCCTTTAAGGTTAAAAACAGCAGGGTACAAAATATGGCAGGCAATACAGCTGCAGCTAATCAAATTAATAAGGGGTGTGTTACATTTTTGACTTTGACTTTGACATCTTGATTGTGCATTGACAATACTGTTGGCTACTGTATGCTTGCACATGGGCAAACCCTTGGCTCTGGGCACACCTACATCGAAAACACCCATTGTTAATTTGATTAGCTGCAGCTGCGTTTCTCACTAGCCTGCCATGTTTTAATCTTCCTTAAAGCTGAGCTTACTGTTCGACTTGAGCATGATTCTGATTTTTTCACCATCAGGCGTCATTTATCGTGCAGTATACAGGGCTTTGCGAGGATCGATTTACTGCTCCTGATCGGCCGCTGGGTGTTCGTATGAATTTCTGACATATCTGAAAATGTCGTTGCTCGTAGTCATGCTCTCGCACAGTTGAGGCAGAGCTGCAAGTCGATTCCCCGATATCGATCAGGGTATTCTTTTTCCTCCTCACTGCACCTGCGTGAAGTAGCACGTTTTTAAAGCCATGTACACTACACACTAGGGCTGTGAATCGTCTGCTATCTCACGATTCAATTTGATTCAGATTCTTGGGGTCACGATTCGATTAAAAATAGATTTTATTTATTCAAAATGATTTTTAAATGTTTTTTTCTCATGAAAAAAATATTCCCAATCAGTTTAACCCAAATTATTATATTGTTTTCATCTTGACTTTAACAACCAAGTGTAACCTAGTGTGAATCGATTTTGAATCGTTGATAATAAGAATTCTTACATTTTTTCCAACACCCCTACTACACATACGTGCATACGTGTGAAAATACAAACTGTATTTACAACCACAAAATGCACGCAAGCCTGAACCAAAGTGATATCTTCTGCCTATCTCTCCTCTGCTCATTCGGCACCGTGCACCGAGCACATTACCCGTGCACCGCAGAAAGGTTTTGAAAGGTGTCTGTCTGAGGAATATAGGACACCGTCTCTTCCGTTGACAGCTTGAGACAGAAACGTCCAATCTGATTGTATTAAATGACGGTATACTCACCAATTGCAGTTCTACCGGCAGCTTGGACAGTTATCATCTTTGTCTCTATAAAGACTTTGCTTCACAAAAATCCACCGCAACTTTCTGCCAATAAACTCCATGAAGCCATGATTGTCTATTGATTCATCATCGCCAGGTATGAGTGAAGATGTTTGGGGGAGCGCTGGTTTTAAATCACTCGACGTCCTGCATACAGTATGTGCATTTTCAAAACGAGTGTGCTCCCCAAAAACAACTTAACTCACACCTGGTGATAAGCAATAGAGAATCGTTGCTTTGCGGAGTTAATTGACGGAAAGTTGTTAATAACGTGACGACGGTGGATTTTTGTCTTTACAGACACAAAGAGGACAGCTGTGGCAACGGAAATGACGAACGGATCACGGCTTCCAGCCTCGGATTTCGGGATCTGTAGTTGCAGACTCTATATGGCATTCGGAGTGTGTAATAGTTGTAATAGTTGTCTGGCTACACAAGACTAAGGAATATATAAACAAATATGAAAGAGAAAAAGGTTACGCAGGGAATCATTATTTTTGTGTTGTTTCCATTTGCTCCTGCCTCCTCCCGTGGAGCTTTCAAATGAATCTTTATTGACAATTGTCAACAGCCAAGAACAGACATCAGGGGCCCACAAGGGACATACAGTGTGAGCATTCAGGTTATAGTTTTTGCTGCTTTATGATCGGACCGTACAGTCTACAGTGTGAGCAGTGCACATACATTGTGCAGACATGCAAACGTGTAGCTTGAATCCAAATAGGGCAATTGTGTGACACCTGATCCGAAAAAACAACAACATGTTGTCACTTTTTTCACCTCAGGGCTGTTTGCATGCCTGATTGTGAGCTTTGGCTTTACATTGTGGAGTATTTACTTTAGTTACTAGTAATAAATTGCTGTCACCTCCTGTCTCCATATTCTAACCTTTTGTGTTTTTTCCGTACGTTTCCACCCGACAGAGACGATTTCCAAAATTGCAGTGTATGCCCAGCTTTGCTATTGTGAAGGGAGGGAGCGAAGAGCATATACGTATGCTTAGGAACTCTTTCTTGGTTAAATCAATTGAAAAGATGGAGATTGAAAAGATGGAGATGGATTAAGTTACACAACGTAAAGAAGCATGTCGCTTCCAGACCCAATTCTGTGGGTGTGTTTCGAAGGCAGCCCTTGATTTAAAGCATTGGTATCCTCCCTGTCATTTGAGTAAGTGTGTGTGTGTGTGTGTGTGTGTGTGTGTGTGTGTGT